>NC_135804.1:122654328-122942331 GCF_964213995.1 Mustelus asterias | reverse complement strand
CATAGCTAACTAAAACCATAGTGCTCTTTAGTTACAATCTATAACATTGCAATAAAACCTGGTTAGAACGCCAGCCTTTCACTTTGACATTCTGTAGAGAGCAGGCATCTTCTATTCAAACATTTTGGGAAAGAGCCTTTCAAATCATTCTTTATCAGCAAGATTATGGGTCCGTTCTCCCAAATTTCAGCAACTCAACCGAGCAGTGGTTAGCACTGCTGCTTCACAGCACCAGGGACCCTGGTTCGATTCCCAGCTTGGGTCACTGTCTCGGCCCGATTTTACCATTTTGTTTCTCAGCGCGGAATCTGGGAGTGTTCAAGATCTGACTTGTAAACCTGTTCTCCGGCACCCCCATATGCACTCTGGCTGAAAAAAAAGCAGCGATTATGAATCGTGCTGCAGAAGCCTGTGGGTGGGGCTTATCGCGCCCGAAACACTGCAGCTCCGATCAGAGCCTTCAACTGCACATGCACAGTTAAAAAAAAAATTGAAAAAAACTCCCTTGCCACATTGCTCCCGGGCCACTTCGATGGCCCCCCACAGACATTGCCCCACCCCCATAACATAACTGTCCCCCTTATCCACCCACTCCCCCCACTACCCAGACTGATCGCAACCCTCTGCCCCACTTTCCCTCCCACCGATCGCATGAAAAGTGGCAGCTGGCCCCCCTGCCCCCTCCCCCACCAGAGATCCATCTGGCCCGCTTCCCTCCTCTTCCCCCCCACTCTCCCCCCCCCCCCCCCCCCCCGCCCCTCCACCAGAGAACCATCTGACCTGCCTCCCTCCTCCCCCCTCAACCAGAGATCTATCTAGCCCACCTCCCTCCTCCCCCTCTCCCAGGGAACAATCTGGCCTCCCTCCTCCCCCAACCAGAGATCCATCTGACACGCCTTCATCTTCCTTTCCCCCCCGACCCCCCAGAGAACGATCTGACCCACCCCCCTCCTCTTCCCCCTCCCCACCAGAGAATGATCTGGCCTCCCTCACCCCCGCCACCGCTCCCCCACCAGAGACCCATCTGACCCACCTCCCTCCTCTTCTTCCCCCCCACCCCCACCCCGCCAGAGAACGATCTGACCCGCCTCCCTCCTCCACCCCCTCACCGCCACGGATCTGAATGAGAGAGCCGCTGGAAGCTCTGAACTTACCTCCTCAGAAGCTGGAGCGCCCGAATCAGACCTTTGCTGAGCATGTCTGTTTCACGCCGAATCTGGACGGGCGAACGCAGTGGTAAAGGGAGAAATGCAGGTAAGTAAGTTTGGGCATCCAACCCATTAAATCAATTTAAACGCTTGCAAATGCATTTAAATTGACGTTGTGCCCATTTCAGGCATGGTGCCGATTGCAGCTACTTTAGCTGCTTGGTAAAGGGGGAACGGGCACAGAGACGGTCGCGGATCATGCTGCTCACCTCACGCCCGACTTTACCAAATTTTTGCACCCGAAAATGGGAACAACTTGTTGGTAAAATCGGGCCGTCTGTGTGGAGTTTGCATTCTCCCCGTGTCTGTGTGGGTTTACTCCGGGTGCTCCGGTTTCCTCCCCCAGTCCAAAGATGTGCTGGTTAGGTTGATTGGTCATGCTAAATTGTCCCTAGTTTTGGCGGGGGGGGGGGGGGGGGGGGGGGGGGGGGGGGGGCGGAAATAGCAGAGTAAATGTGTAGGGTTACGAGGATAGGGTGGGATTGTTGTTGGTGCAAGCTTGATGGGCTGAATGGCCTCCTTCTGCACTGTAGGGATTCTATGATTTATTTGGGAGCAATTTTCAACATTAATCTTGATTATTCAATTGTGTCAACCATCAAAACTGCCATTTTTATCCTGTTATCAAAAAGCAAAATACTGTGAATGCTGGATCTCCGAAATAAAAACCAAAAAAGCCTGAAATGCTAACCAGGTCTGGCAGCATCTGCGGAAAGAGAAAGAGTTAACATTTCAAGTTCAGTATGACTCTTCTTCATAAGCAGCTCAGATCTGAAGGACAGTCCTATTGGACTTGAAACATTAACGCTGTATCTCTCTGCAAAGGGACGAATGTAAATTTTGAGCCAGTGAAATGGGAAGAGGGAAGGAAGAACAAAAGGGACGGTCTTTGATAGGGTGGAGAGCAGGAGATATTAAATTACAAAAGGTAGAGGAAAAGTACTGCGGATGCTGAAACCGGAAACAAACAGAAAACGCTGGAGAAACTCAGCAGGTCTGACAGCTGAGGATGTGGCTCAAAACATTGGCTCTATTCTCTCTTCACAGATGCAGTCACACCTGCTGAGCTCCTCCAGCATTTTCGACATTGTAAAAGATTAGATGGCACGAAAGCCAATGGGTATTGTGAAGAAGATGTGCCCAAGATGAGGTGTGAATGGCTACGGAGCAGCTTTCTTCATTCAACCCGAAAGGATAAAAAAGGGAAACAAGACCGACTTGGCGAGAAAACACTCAGGACAAGATGGAGGCGGAGGTTATGATCTGATATTGTTGAACTCAGCGTTGAGTTTAGGAAGCTTTAGAATGTTGTGTCGAAAGGCAAAGTGCTGTTCCTCAGGCTTGTGATGAGCATTTTTATCATTCTCGTCTCCATGGCCAATTTGGTTACCCAATGAATCACATTAAACAAATTCTCTTACTTAGTTTTCATTTCACTCAGTACCAATTTAGGATATTTTAAAGTAAGAAGTCTCACAACACCAGGTTAAAGTCCAACAGATTTATTTGGAATCACGAGCTTTCACAGTGTTGCTCCTTCACCAGGTGATCATGGATATTTTAAAGGTTGGGCCATTTATGTAATGCATATGTTTGGCCGATTAAAACCAAAATGTAATCTCTTACAAACTCTGCACACATTATTGATCTTATTGTTCATATTAAGCAGTTCAATGAAGAGTCCTTGAGACTTGCAGAATTTTAATTTTACATTACAGGAAACACTATTAGTCCTTATTGAAAAATGTTATCCTTTTTGCATCTGTCCTCAGACATGTTGCACACTGCTTTTAATTCATAGCTTTTCCATGGTGCTGGAATCCCACCTTCTGTGCTACGAATTACCTTCAAATTTCTCATTGTTTTGTCATTGTTACTTTAAAGTTGTACATCTCCATCCTTGTTTTGTTCACCAATTAAGCTCACTGCCCAGAGGCAGGTTCAACCCACAGCACCACAAGTTCTGCCAGGGTAGAGCAAGGAGGCAGGTCCCAAATCCACCCCCAACCGGAACCCCTGGGGGTTGAACCCTATGCTTTTGGCATCATTCTGAAAAATTCCAGCCTTCCAGCCAACTTATCAATGCTCCTTCCTTGACCATCAAGACTTCAAGTGGGACTTTAACCTGGAGCTTTTGGTTCGGTGACAGGGACCCCCCCCCCACACACATACACATGGGATAGTTAGTTATTTATTTTACTGGTGTGAATTGAAATGAATCCACATTTCTTGTGTTTCAGCCATTATATTACTTCTTAGGGATGGCTGACATTTAAGGTTGTTCTGCTCTAATGGAGGTGTAGAAGAGCACCTTGCTACCTTAACTTCGGCTCCATTTGCTACCGCAGAAGCTTGCTTTCATTACTGCATTTTCCTTCTTTGTTTCCATGTCTGAGCTTAAGTTAGGAGGTTGCGGCAGACAGATGGGAATCAGTGTCTAGGTCATCACTTCGAAATACCCTTCAGTCTCCAGGGCTTTTACAAGAGTTCAGAATCAGCCAAGGGAAGGAACATCAAATCATTGCTGCACAAAACAGAAAGATTTGACTTGAGATTACTGACGTTAACAATTGTTGTGAGTTCATGTGAGCAGCCAAGGCAATAGTCTTATTTGCCCCAGTGTCTCTTACACAGCCCAGAATATTATTTCAAGTGGGATCTGAGGACACACATTTAATTGAGCTTAAAATGAGCTCTCTGCCCATAGGCAAGTTCAACCCACAGCACCATGACCTCTGCCAGGGTAGAACAAGGAGGCAGGTCCCAAATCCACCCCAACAAGAACCCCAGGGGGTTGAACCCTATGCTTTTGGCATCAATCTGAAACAAAAAAAATGAGAAAGAAATTATTTTTTCAAAGGGTGAATTGGAATAATTTGCTAAACAGTACAAGCTTTCAATGCATTTGTTCAATATGCCGTTTGATGCTAAAATGACAGAAGAAACTTCAGCCTCAATCTTAACCCCCTTTCCCACGTCCCTCCATTCCTTATTCGAACAAATGGGGAGTTAAATTAGAGGCATAGAGTTTACCATCTCATTCCCAACATACTCCTGCCTGCCCGCACACCACCCATTTAATTCCCAAGTTTCAGGATGCATTGCTCCATCAGTGAAGGGAGTTGTGGGCCTGATAAACATGCAAAAATCATTCACCTATCATCCAAATAAGATCAAAATGCAGTTCCCAACTCACAGCTGCAATTGTCCTCAGCATTGCCCGACCAGTCAGTGAAAGCTGACAGTAAACAAGGTCAGGGTCACAACAGACACAGGAATGTCACTTTCACAATTATTATTTACAGTTTTGGTTTAGACCAACCACAGCAAGAGTGATCCACAAGGAAACCTTGAATCTCTCCTGCCCACCTTCCCTCCTAACGCTCACTATATAATCTGTGTTGAGAACCATTCCCACAGGTCTCCACTGGTGACTTCTGTCGACAATAATACTGCTTCTGTTCATCAGTGAGGTAGAGTCAGGGGATTTTACAGCACAAAACCAGGTTCTTCAGCCCATCACATCTGCACCAGCCATCAAGCACCTATCTATTCTAATCCCATTTTCCAACATTTGGTCCAAAATATTGTATACTACGGCATTTCAAATGCTCATTTTAATCCTTAATGATTCCCATTGGGGTTTGGGCAGAAGACTCACCGCCAATATTTAAACGCGTCCTGGGAGTCAAAATCTTTGAGCTTATCACATGTCCTGACTTATAAGCCCAGATGTAAAATGCAGCCATTATATTTTGAAATTTCACCATTGTTATTTACTTTGTGCTACGTTTTCCAAGTGGTGGCGGGTTTTTAAAAAATAATTTCTGCTTTATTCATGTGTCTGAGAAAGAATACAAACAAGAAGAATGGAAAAATGTTTAACCTAAAGATAGCGAATGTTAGGATTGTACTAACAGTCAAGAAAGAAAGGGAGGCCTAATTAAATGGTGCAAAATTTAGATAGGTATGTAAGCAAGAGTTCTGTACTATCAAGTCATATTTTGCAGATGATTGAAGTAGATAGAATTATGCCATTTAGTTTTATTGAGCTTAGGGTGGTACAGTGGTTAGCACTGCTGCCTCACAGAGCCAAGGACCCGGCTTAGGTCACTGTCTGTTTGGAGTTTGCACCTTCTCCCTGTGTCTGCGTGGGTTTCGTCCGGGTGCTCCGGTTTCCTCCCACATTCTGAAAGACGTGCTGGTTAGGTGCATTGACCCAGATTGTGGCGACCAGGGGAATTTCACAGTAACTTCATTGCGGGGTTAATGTAAGCCTTATTTGCGACTAATAAATAAACTTTAAAAAAAGTCACCCGCGACATAGATGAAGCCAAATCTGGGATAAATAATAATTATTTTTAAAGCTGGTCCTGTGAGGCAAAATTTATGCTTTTCCAAAATACCTGAATTTTGTTAATTTCCTTAGGTTTGGGAATGGTCCCACTAGATTGGAAGTTGGCAAATATTACACCACTTTTCAAGAAAGGAGGGAGCAAGAAAACAGTGAACTACAGGCCAGTTAGCCTGACATCAGTTATTGGGAAAATGCTGGAATCCCTTATTAAGTTTTAACAACGCACTTAGAAAAGTATTAATGTCATTAGAACAAGTCAACATGTTTTTATTAAGGGGAAATCCTGTTTGATGAGTTTATTGGAAGATATTTTTTAAAGATACAACTAGTAGGGAATAATTATTGCAATTCTCTTATCCTCTGGGAAACTGCTGAGTCTAAAAATTATGGCAAGTTCATCTGCAATCTTCTTGAGTTTCCTTGGATACGTCACATCTGGTTCTGATGTCTTACCAACTTTTAAGTGCAGACAACTTAGCCATTACTGCCCCATATTCATTTTTAAGCCCATCTAGTCTCTGAACTATCTGTCTTTCTTTTTAACCATGGGTCGCACCTTCTTCTTGATAAAGGCAGATTATTAAATTATTCATTTAATATCTGAGCTATGTCTTCTGCCTCCATGTGTAAATCCCTTTATGGTCCCTAATCAGCCTTACTCCTCCTTCCACACTTTAACTAGTTATATGTCTTTTGAAGGCTTTGAGAGCTACTTTTATGTCAGCTGCCAGCCTCTTTCATACTCTTCTTTTATTTGCATTTCTCTTCAAGCTGAACCTTCTATGTTTTAGCCTGGTTTTCCATTGTTTTATCCACCTGGCATAAGTACATTTTTTATTCCTCTTTCTTTCCTCATCTATGGGAATCTGGATAGGTTTGTTCTAATTTCAGCTTTGTGGTGTGTGATGATTCTATGTCTTTTAGAAATGTATTTTTACCATGTTTCTTGTAAAGGGTATGTTTGAAAGTCAGCTCTGTTTTACATGGTGCCAATTTTTCTGGGCAGCAGGCAGCTCAGAATGCAGGATAATGACTGATTTTAGCTAGTGATGTGTTCATTTAAATAGTTAACATGCTTGTTTACTTAGGTTTTCTTTAGAGTTTCAGAGTATGGCTTTGATTAATTTGATTGACAGAATCATGTGATCAGTGTGAGGAGCCAAGCTTGCAGGAAAGATGGTGTTTTAGTTTATTTTAACTTGTTAAATAAAGAGCCATTGCTGACCAAAGCTATTTAAAATAGATGGCTCTCTTTCCTGAGGTATTCAAAAAACTCTGGAACTGTTAACAAATACAAACATGTAAGCCAGTATTATTTGCTAACTGATTTTGAAGAGGGGTTTTAAGCCTGTAAAAGGAATATTGCTTGAATTGGAACCAATAGAGATAGATTAGCAGTTAACAATTCTAACTTGTCATGAATAAATATTGTTCAAATGTTAAACTGATTGATTTGTTATAGTTAAACTATATTGTTAAATAAAGTTTGTTTTGATAAAAGTTCCCTAATTTGTCAGTAGAATCACACCTGGAGTCAAACATCTTATCCTCACACTAATGCCGAAATGAAAAAAAAACTGTTGGACTCTAGTCTGGCTTCAGAATATACTTTGGGGTTTCTGATCGGTACCCTAACTGTGGAGATATAACTTGACTGTGTCTGAACTCTCTCTTCTTTACAGACAGCCTATTGTTCATGCAAAGAGAAAAGAGCTGATGTTTTGCGTCCAGATGACCCTTTGTCAAAGATCAGCAGCAGAGCTTTGACAAAGGGTTATCTGGACTTGAAAAGTCAGCTCTTTTCTTTCCTTACAGATGCTGCCAGACCTGCTGAGATATTCCAGCATCTGCAGTCATTTGCTTTTATGCCTATTGTTCATTTATTGTTTTGCCTGCCAATTTTGATTCCAATTTATCTGAGCCAGATCTGTTCTTATCCCATTAAATTCGGCTTTCCCCCAGATAATCATTCTTGCTCTGGATCATCACTTGTCAAAGCTCAGGGTTGACACAGTCAGAGATGTTGAGACAATAGATTCAAGCTAATGGAAATGGAAATCAAAGATAACCACAATGAAAGAGAAAGAAGCCAGGGCAATTAATTGAATGTGTGAAGGAAGAAAAAAAGTTGTTCTTTTCATTATTTTCTATAAAATGATGATATTTTTGGTAAACATGCCAAGGGAAAACAATCCTTTAAAATGCGCAAATTATTCAGGTAATATTGGTCATGTGTTTTGGTTGTGATTGCAGTAAAAACAAATACACAACACATCCCGTTAAAATTTAAGGTAATATTGATGTTGCATTAATGACATATTCTGGGAAGTAACATACATGTAAACATTTTACAATTTAATGTACAAGGTGGGAGAATGCATTATATTGTAAGAGCTGGACATCTTGTTATAGTGGCCTCTCTTTTGGGGAGGCGTCAGTGAGTCCACATGGTGAGCCTATTCTCTGTGCAGTGCGCAACAAAGACCACAAAAATTAATATTTGGGTGACCACAGATTCTGTTCATTTTGTTGCCAACCCTTGTCTCAATGCTTCCTGAAAAGCACATTAAAAAACTTTCTCAGGATGTTGCTCCAAGATATTTTTGAGGTATTGTTGGAGCTGTGCATTTCTAGCTTCATAATGTTCTGTCTCACCCTGATTAATTTTATTGTTTTTTTTTTTTACAGCACTATTAAAGAGGTGACACATCATATTGTGACAGCCCCATCTGTCCTCTCAAATGGATGTAAAAGGTCTTATGGCTTTACGTGAAGGAAAGCAAAGTTATCCCTGATGTCCTGGCCAATATTTATCCATGATGTGGAGATGCCGGCGTTGGATTGGGGTAAGCACAGTAAGAAGTTTCACAACACCAGGTTAAAGTCCAACAGGTTTATTTGGTAGCAAATACCATAAGCTTTCGGAGCGATGCCCCTTGGTCAGATGGAGTAGTTATCTATTCTCCAACAGTACACAGACACAGAAATCAAGTTACAGAATACTAATTAGAATGCAAATCTCTACAGCCAGCCAGGTCTTAAAAGGTACAGATAATGTGGGTGGAGGGAACATTAAACACAGGTTAAAGAGATGTGTATTGTCTCCAGACAGAACAGCTAGTGATATTATGCAAGATCAGGGGGAAAGCTGTGGCGAGCTGTGGGGGTTACTGATAATGTGACATAAATCCAACATCCCGGTTTAGGCCATCCTCATGTGTGCGGAACTTGGCTATCAGTTTCTGCTCAGCGACTCTGCGCTGTCGTGTGTTGTGAAGGCCGCTTTGGAGAACGCTTACCTGAAGATCCCAGGCTGAATGCCCGTGACTGCTGAAGTGCTCCCCCACAGGAAGAGAACAGTCTTGCCTGGTGATTGTCGAGCGGTGTTCATTCATCCGTTGTCGTAGCGTCTGCATGGTTTCCCCAATGTACCATGCCTCGGGACATCCTTTCCTGCAGCGTATCAGGTAGACAACGTTGGCCGAGTTGCAAGAGTATGTACCGTGTACCTGGTAGATGGTGTTCTCACGTGAGATGATGGCATCCGTGTCGATGATCCGGCACGTCTTGCAGAGGTTGCTGTGGCAGGGTTGTGTGGTGTCATGGTCACTGTTCTCCTGAAGGCTGGGTAGTTTGCTGCGGACAATGGTCTGTTTGAGGTTGTGTGGTTGTTTGAAGGCAAGAAGTGGGGGTGTGGGGATGGCCTTGGCGAGATGTCATTGATGAAGACGAACATGTCCCAAGGCATGGTACATTGGGGAAACCATGCAGACGCTACGACAACGGATGAATGAACACCGCTCGACAATCACCAGGCAAGACTGTTCTCTTCCTGTGGGGGAGCACTTCAGCAGTCACGGGCATTCAGCCTGGGATCTTCAGGTAAGCGTTCTCCAAGGCGGCCTTCACAACACACGACAGCGCAGAGTCGCTGAGCAGAAACTGATAGCCAAGTTCCGCACACATGAGGATGGCCTAAACCGGGATGTTGGATTTATGTCACATTATCAGTAACCCCCACAGCTCGCCACAGCTTTCCCCCTGATCTTGCATAATATCACTAGCTGTTCTGTCTGGATACAAAACGCATCTCTTTAACCTGTGTTTAATGTTCCCTCCACCCACATTATCTGTACCTTTTAAGACCTGGCTGGCTGTAGAGATTTGCATTCTAATTAGTATTCTGTAACTTGATTTCTGTGTCTGTGTACTGTTGGAGAACAGATAACTACTCCATCTGACGAAGGGGCATCGCTCCGAAAGCTTATGGTATTTGCTACCAAATAAACCTGTTGGACTTTAACCTGGTGTTGTGAGACTTCTTACAATATTTATCCAACAGCACAATATCAGATTATCTGGTCATTATCACATTGCCGTTTGTGGGAGCTTTCTCACCTTTCCTACATGACAATAGTGACTAATTCAAAAGCTCATTGGCCAGAATTTTACTGGCACTCCCACCCCAATTCCGGGGGTAGGCGAGGTTCGGAGAACGGCATTCTCCATTGGCCTTGGGCAGGATCGTACGAACCTCTGGTGAACGTGCCGGTAAAATTCCGCCGATTGTCTCTAAAGCACTTTGGAATGTCCTGAGGTTGTGAAAGGTGCTAAATAAATGCAAGCTTGTCTTTCTCAATTGTAAGTGAGAGCATATAGATGAGTGCATGGGTGGGGGAATCTGTATGTGTATGCATTGGCAAGGATAAATTTCCATCCCAAAGAATAAGCAGGCTATTCAATCATAGGGAGAGGGTTAAAAACCCCAGCATTACACAAAAAAACCCTTAAGTTTATTTATTAGTGTCGCATTAACACCTCAATGAAGTAACTGTGAAAATCCACTAGTCGCCACACTCTGGCGTCTGTTCGGGTACACTGAGGGAGAATTTAGTATGGCCAATGCATTCTTTCAGACTGTGGGAGGAAACCGGAGCACCTGGAGGAAACCCACGCAGACAGAGGGAGAATGTGCGGACACTGCACAGAAAGTGACCCAAGCCAGGAGTCGAACCCCTGTCCCTGGCACTGTGAGGCAGCAGTGCTAACTACTGAGCCACGGTGTCGCCCATAACCTTAAGCAGAGTACCAATTGTATTCAGGAGATCCAGGAGAAAATTATGAGAAAAGAAAGGTAAAAATAAAACAAAACTGTTAAAGTTAGGGTTTTTGGAATGTTTAATTTAAAACAAGAGGTGCTGACAGTAATATTCAGTCTTAGTGATTTCCATATATGCTGCTCTGCACAGTGGTGCAAAAAAATTAAATACTAGTTGACTTTGAGCAACCTCATCGCTGCACATACCTGGGTAAGTTAAAATATTAAATAAAGACATTAGAACTCTATCCATTAACTTGTGTAAATATGCATCCTTGTCAATATCAACAGAACACTCAGATGTCTGGGCTTCACCCCCCCTGGATCAATACTGTTTTAAAACGTGTGTACCATTTAAAATTGTTTGCCAGTGCATTCAGCTTTGCCATGCCATGCACCATTACCCCACTGAGAGGCCACACAAACGACCTACTCCCAAACCACTGTCTAAGCAGCTCCGTAATGATATACAAGAGTGACCTACCATCTTGCCTCACTTACAAGATGCTTTGCCAGGCTGGGTGACAAAATAACATTAGCACACTATCTGTCAGGTCTGCTGCTACATGCTGTTAAATAAAAAGAAGGCAGCTTTGAAAAGTTCATGGTGCAGCAGCGACAGCATCTGCTACAGTTCAGGGCTGTCCCTAAGGGCAAGCGTGGAGTTTAAGCAGAAATCTTCAGAGCTGATTGATTTTGGATGCTCCAGAATTTTGCGAAAGGACTTGCAGGTCCCGATTAATGACAGAGAACAGGGCGAGATGTGGAAATACATCCGAAAAAGAGTCTACAGTCCAAATTTTTATTTGTGTTCACTTTCAAACAATAAAAATAAATCTTGGGTAAACAAGACCGCAGGAGCAGTTGACAGTAATAAGAAATTGTTCAAATTTTCGTGCTATGTATACTCAATATGAAAGACACTCACAGCAATTAGACAGGTAAGTTAACACTTTTGATTGTTAAGAGTCAATCAGATGAGGATTATTCTAGGGAGAGGGAAGGGATGATGTGGGTGGAGAGTATAAAGAACACAAAAAGCCATGAATGACCTTCAAAATTAAATAGGAAAGGGAAGATTTCACAGTCCCAGAGGGCAGAGATAGTTGAGTTCATGGAAATATGGCAGTCCATTTTAACCCAGAGTGGGATTTGCTTTGAGCAGAAGGCCTAAACCTTAGCACAATTTCGAGAGCAGGTAGGGCAGAGACCATATTAGGTGGGGAATGCACACACCCAACAGCAGCCTGCAGTTTTAATCTGGATCCAGATGTCTATGCTGTGCACCTGAGGAAACCTGCCTGCAGCGTGAAAGCCAAACTCATTGTCAACCCAATTTGGTAAAGGAGCCTCCAATTTTCAAATGGCCTAATGTCTGCTTTGGACAGGCTCCATGGGTAACAACAGCAGATCCTTATCAACATAGTGTGAAGTGCACATCAGACATAGCTGCAAGATCTATTGGTTTTATGAAGAAATTAGAAAAAATACTTGAATGGGAGAAATTGGCATGGCAATGGGGAAAAGGTAGGAGAATTACATTAATAGGGTCATTCTTTAAATTGCTGGCAGAGGTAGAATGGGCTCAATGGTCTCCTTCAGTATAATTGTCTGATATCGGACCCTTCAATGCTAATTTCTCACCCTGCGATATGTGCTAAGCAATTGAATTTTTCAGTCCCCATCCTTTAGATGAAATGTAAAACTGAGGCTGGAGCAGGAGGTCTGAACACTCCCAAAGCACTATGAGTAGGCAATTCTCCCAGAGGTCTGATCATCATTCATCCCTCAACCAACACACACCAAAAACCAGGTTGTTATCTACATCTCTATTCATTTCCGCTTTACGTGACCCTTTGTATGAAGATCAGGGGCTGGATTCTCTGATCTTGCCCACAGCTGGAACTCTCTGGTTCCTCTGCAGTGAACATAGATCTGGTTATCTGCCACATTCTCCGTTTTCACTGATAGCAGCGACTGTGCATGAATGGCTGAAAAATTCCCACCCACGTCTTTCATTTACCTGCAGAACCATAGTCATGAGTTTTACTGCAGACTTTAGGATCCTGATGTCAGGACAAAAAGCAGGTCCTATGTTTGCACGTGCTGACAATGCGACCTGCTCGGTAAATTTACTGCAAGCTACCAGCTAACTGGTCACCTTTGGGCCTGATGCCTGATTAAAGATGGCAAGCGGACTCTTGCTGGTGGTCCAAAGGACCGGTGGCTCTGAAGCCTCGACAGCACCACTGATACAGGTTGGTGCTTAGGCAGGTTAGAAACCATGTGAACTCAGACGGGTAAGTTTAAAGAAAAACAAATAATTCACGGGGCCAAATGCCAGAGAGGAAACCCTTCCTGGGGGGTGAAAATCGGTGGTGCCAGTGCCTTCTCTGACTGATTTGTTCTTGTTGCCTTGGAGCCTCTGGCACAGGCAACCCACCCCACCTTTGGGTTGCCACACGGAGGCCACGTCCATTAAGCTGATGGCCATCCCATGCTTTGGGAGAGGAGGAAGGTACTTCTTCGATGGATCCATAAAATGGCCCTTTATATGGTATTTAATTATGTAAATTGATTTCCCACATATTTGGAGCACTGCATTGCAACCTGCCACTGGTAAATATACCAGTGTAGTCGGGAATTGTCCCAACATGGCTTCCCACTATTTTATCACCACCCGCATTACAAGGCTTGTAAAATGCTGCCCAAAGGGACGACACTTCTAACATAATTCAATGACTGTGATTGGTAACCACATAAATGAAAATTCTTTCCAGTTACCTTCATGCTAACATTTCTTTTGTTTCTCTGTAATAATTAGCTTCAGGTCTGCACCTGTCATAATGCTACTTCACAGTAATGTTCCTGCCTAAACCACGATACTCTGAACCCACTGGACGTTTTCAGGATCTCCGCGAAGTTCGTCAGTGCTCTGACCCCAAGGCCATGTGGTCTTTGATGTACTATCATGCAGATTGCCCCAGAGCTTGCTAGTGGTTTTTCCAGCATGATCAAAAGCCTTCTCTGTATACAGTCAACATCGGTTTTCCGTGACAAGGTCAGAGAAAGAGGTTTCATGAATTTTTCGTTGAAGTGTGTCTGAGAGGTTTTGCACACAGCAAAGTCACATGAATAAACCTCGAGGTACTCATACCGTAGGTAGCTTGTTAGCTGTTCGAGGAACCTTAAAGAAGCATTATTTGAGGAACGTCATGATTACCTCTCAGGCTCTGCCTGAGACCTGTCTCGTCACCTTGGAAGGCTCAGCGAGGAATTATTTTGTGGAGCTTTATTTAAAATATTGACCTTGTTTTATTTTGCCTTTCCCAGGAAGTAAATAGGAGAATGAGGCTGGTGACGTTGCGATGAGTCCAGTAAAAACTGGGGCATGAGAGTCCGATTGTTGTTTTTCATCCTGACTAAGTAATGTAGCGTAACATTAATTCAAAAAGCCTGTACTCAGAAATAGAATCAATCTGCGATTTTAATTGTAGACTAATAAAAATTCAAACTGATGGTACACTTAGTCCCTTATTTGGAAAAAAAAATCACATGCGATAAAGTCCATATAGCAGTGAGCAGAATTGTATTAGGTAGTGGTCAAGTTAGTGTACGAGTAATCCAGGAACCTGGGCCACTACAAAACATTCAAATTCGACTGTGGTAGTTAGAGAATTTTAATTTGATTAAAACATCTAGAAATAAAAAAAATCTCATTAAAGTAAAATAAATGTGGTCATGTCAGAGCTGTTGCAACTTTGATTTGTGATAATCATATTTTTGAACCGTAACTTGGAGATCATGTGACAGGTTCTGCCAGCTGCCTGACAGTAAGCCGAGGCAGTTTGATTTTTAGAGATCAAAGGCTGGCTTAGATCATTTTACTGAGGTGTAACATAGTCACAGACAATTGAAGCAGTTTGAGTTTACAATAAGTAGACGCTCTCCAAACTCCCAGAAAGGCATTGAAGGCCAGGGTACAAACTTCCCAGCTAGCACATGCGCAAGAGACCCAAGGCCCACAAGGAACTGGGATTTCCAAATTCTGACTTCAGATTAAAGTATGTATTTTGGGATTGATCACAGGTAAAGGATCGCTAATTAACATTTCTACCTTGACACAAGGCTAGTGTGTTGCACGTTGCCATGTAGAAGAGGGCAGAGGAAGTCAATTTTGTGATCAGGTTACAGGCTTCCCTATAAATCAATGAATATCACAGAAAGACAGGAGTACGGTGTGGCCAGCAGAATGAAGAGGCTGCTTGGCTTTTGTGAGCTATCGCAGCCAAATGTGGAAAGGAGATGGCCTCTAGTCAAAGGGATGCACCCTGTAGCCAACTAAGGATTGCAGGAAATTTGACATGGCTGGGTTGAGAAAAAGAATTGTAACAGCCTTTACTGCTGGTAATGGATTTAAGCAACTGTCTGAAAACTGAGAAAAGAACCTAGAGATGGTTACAGTGAAATAGGGATATGAGAACTCTTTGGAAGCTGAAGGCAAGTATAGACTGTTTGCCAAAAGGATTGTAATTCTGTAGAGAGTGCATTGGCTGATAAGTATAAGAGGGGAATGTCACTTTCTGTAGCCTAAGTTGCCTACAAAGGGAAAGTAGTGTTTAATTCATTTGTGTTTTTAGATATCTATTACATCAAATTGTGAAATTTTACCACATCATTCTTTCAGCTATCAACTAGAAGTTCAAATCTCTTTCTAAAAGTCATAGGTCTCGAATAGATTGTAACAAAGCTAAAAATCAAAGTGTTTCACTACTATCTTTGCAGGCAATCCTTTCTTCGTTTGGGCTATATGTGCTTCCAGTACCATACTGATGTGATTCACTTTTAACTGTTCTCTAAAGTGGCCTAGCCAGTGACTCAACTGTAGCAAAGAAATACAGCAGTTTAATAAGTCGACCCATCATTACCCTTTCAGAGCAGCGAGGGATACACAATAAATGTTGGCCTTGCCAATGACATCCTCATGCCAAGAATGAGCAGGCCTTTTAATTAGTAAGCTCAGATGGAGTGTATGCTGGACACGGCTAGATAAAACAAAAATAGTTTATTGAGACACAGAAACAGGTTATCAATCAAGCTGGAAGACAGCACAATACAGCAGGCTAGAAGCAATCTCAGCAATACACAAAATTAAACCCTTTCAGCAGACTTTTATACAATTAAACAAGAAAGTTTGAACTAAATGGCAACTAGACTACAGAAGCTACACAGGAATCAGTGCCACAGAACCTACATGGTTAGCACTTACAATTATTGGGCGCTATGACCTTAGGGCTCCAAAATGGTGTCTGCAGCGCACACAAGCATCTGGTGTGTCGTGCCTAGATCCCATCTGGCTAATGGTGTTAGATGCATCCAAGGAGTGTCCACAGCGTGCAGAGTAGGTAGATCATGATTACAACCAGCTTGTTGGGCCCTATTTTACCATTTTGATTCTGAGGGTGGACTTGAAACTAGGAGTGTTTCAGATCCAACTTTTAGACCCGTTCTCAGGCGCCTCCATACGCACTCTGCCTGAAAAAATATCAGCAATTCCGAATCGCGCTGCAGAAACCTGTGGGCGGGGCTTAACATGCCCGAAATCCTGCAGCTCCGATCGGCACCTCCAACTGCACGTGTAGGAAAAAAATGATAGAATGCGGCTCCCCTGTCACATCCCTCCTGGGCCAGATAATGCCTCCTGCTGGCCCCCACAGTCAATGCCCCACCCCCCCAACATTACTGACCCCCTTATCCCCCCCCCCCCCCACACAGACTGATTGCAGGCTCCTCGCCCAAACCGATCTCAAGCAGTGAGCCATCGGATACTAGGCACCTACCTCCTCACTAACTGGATCGCCTGAATTGGACTCTTTATAGAGCATGTCTGTTTCACGCCGATTCTGGATGGGCGAATGCCGTGGTAAAGGGGGAAGTTTCAGTAAAGTTGAGCGTGCAGCCCATTAAGTCAAGTTAAATGCATGCAAATGCGTTTAAATGGCCGTCGCGCCCGTTTCGGGCACAGTCTCGATCACATTTGCTTGGTAAAGGGGGAGCTGGCGCGGATCGCACTATTCACCTCGCACCCAACTTTACCAAGTTTTTGCACCTGAAAATAGGTGCAATGCGATGGTAAAATCGGGCCAGTTATGTCAGTGCTGCCATTTTAGAACTTAATCCTCCCACTAAAAACCTCTTAGTCATACACTGAGCAGTTATGTTTGGCTGCAGGAAAAACTGCCAGTCTTGAAAGTGATCATCAACTGCTTTCAGGTTTGTTGCTGATTAATTTTTACTTACCTGTTAGAACTCCAGAAAGTGCCAAATAACTATCAAGTTGGTAAAGTCTACAGGGAGTGGAAGGTGCAGAAGAACTTGGTCTTGACCTCAACTGCTACACAATGTCTGCTCCCAGATAAAGGCATATGATTGGGCAGTCCCCTTAGAAGCTGTGAGAAGAGGGAAGAAAAGAGTTTTCTGCAAGAGGCCATGAGTATCCAGGGAGTAATTCTCCTACCTGTACCTGAATGAGGACTAATGTGTCAGACATCAGGTCTTGGGCAAGGATGTCCTCACCAAAATTGCCACCTGTTGCAACCTCAGTGCCACGCGAAGACCACACTGCCAGTTACTGTAGAGGTGACTGTCAACATGAACATTTATGCATTAGGCTGCTTTTAGGCAGGAACTGGAGATATTTGCAATAGTTGGTCGTTTGCCATCCCATTTTTGCATAAGTGAGGCCACTGCAACTCGAAATTCAAAGAGAACTCCCATTGTTGAAAAAAACCATCTGGTTCATTAATGTCCTTTCGGGAAGGAAATCTGCTGTCCTTACCTGGTCCGGCCTGCATGCGACTCCAGAGCCACAGCAATGTGGTGGACTCTCAACTGCCCTCGGGCAATTAGGGGTGGGCAGTAAATGCTGGCCAGCCAGTGACACCCATGTCCCATGAATGAATAAATAAATGAATTTAAAGAACATTCTGTCTTGCCAGAAAGCAGCTGAGAGTTGCAGACTTCTGCATGATGCAGGATACTATTGACAGCACACAAATTGCTTTGCAGGCAGTGCATGTCAATGCTGAGGTATATAGCAACCAATAGGGATTCCACTGCCTCGGCACCCAGCTGATGTGAGAGCAACATATCATACAGGTCAGTGTACATGGGTAGCAGTCATGATGTGCTCTTTCTACAGCAGTCCGCTGTGCCATCTGCATTTGAGCCACCACAATAAACTAAAAAGGTGGCTACAGGGTGACAGGGATTATCCACTGATGACATGGTTTAGGAATCTAAATGCACATAAATGTGGATATGACAGAAATACAATGAAAACAATGCTGTCACATGTGATCTGATAGAACAGCCTATTTGCAGGCCAAAATAACTCTTAGACTGCCTGGAGACCTCTCTGAAGCAATATGATAGGTAGCAGAGGTCATGTGAAGATTTATAGTGGTCTACTGCAGCTTCACAACATTACCATAATAAAAGTATAGCCCTTCCCATCATCCATACATTAAGCATCTGGAGAGGATTTGAGTGAAAGGATCCTGAACAGTATAATGATGTGGGGCAAGACAAAATGGGACAGAAAGGGACTGAGTGTAACAAAAATGTACGTCAGTGAATAAGGGACCAGAAGGTAAAATAAATTAAAAGTCCTTGATTTCGGTGCATGAAGCATCTGCAATAAGATGCATGAGTTGGTGGCACGAATAGAGGTAAATGATTTAGATCTAATCATTACATAGACATGGCTACATGGAGATCAACATTCGGAAATACATATTCCAGATACGCAATATTTTAGAAAAAAGACAGAATGGCAAAGGAGGTGGAATAGCCTTTTTGTAAAGAATGACATCAGGACATTGATGAAAAAGGATCAGGTCTCTGAAGATCATGAAGTAGAATCAGTATGGGTAGAAATTAGCAATAACAAAAGTCAAAAAACAGTGGTGCTAGTTTATAAGGCTCCCAATAATAGTCATACCATTGGGCAGAGCATTAACCAAGAAATAAATGGATAAAAGCAAATTACTGCAGATGTTGGAATTTGAAACAAAAACAGAAAATGCTGGAAAATCTTGGTAGGGCTGATGACACCTGTGCGGACGCTTGTGTCTGAGGTGAAGACAGGCTATAATGAGGCCCATGTAGCCACCCGCGCGATAGTGGAGAGGTGTACTGGGCTCCTCAAAATGTGATTCCGGTGTCTGGACCGATCTGGCAGGGCCCTCCAATGCAACCCAGTGATCTCTTTCCGCATAGTGGTCATGTGCTGTGCCTTGCACAATCTGGCCCTACGGAGAGATGACCTATTGGAGAAGGAGGAGGACATGGAGGCTGATCAGCTGGGTGTCGCTGGGGAGGATGACCAGCAAGAGGAGGAGGAGGATGATGAGGAAGAGCATGCCGAGGAACATCAACCAGGCGCTGGAGGGCTGGCAGCCCAAATGAGGCATGTGAGGGCAGCAAGAGAGACCCTGATCACCAGGCAGTTCACTTGCTAGGGGTTTGTGTCTGTGGGTTCCATCCCCACCCTCCCCGCTCCCCTCCAAAATTCCTTCTACATCCTGCAACATTGTCACACCAGAATGGTGGGCCTGGGTATTGTGTGTTAGCGAGTTTTTTGGCAGGCAGGAGGGTGATGATGGCTCGCTAAGCACCATGATGATGATGCCCTGGTGCAAACTAGTCTGGCTCCTACCCGAGCTCCACATGCACGCTGGCACCTGGGCCCACGTCTGTGTAATGGGTAAGGGATCTGAAACCCCCATACAGGTCCCTTATGCTTAAATTTGCCACATTGTCTGGTACAGTCTCTAGTGCAGCTGTGAAATACTTACACATAACATATTAGTTGCTAACTAGTTCCTCGCTGCTTACAGATAATTCAACAATATTTAACACCAAGTCAAAAACTTAGAAATAAATAATAGCAGAGCATTTACAGAAACTTGGCTTCGGTCAAAATGAGAATGGGAACTAAGGGCCTCATTTTAAGTGCTGAATCTGGGCGCAATTCAGATCCGACTTGGAAATCTGCTCTCAGGCGCCTGAGAAAAAAATAGTGAGTCCCATTTGCGTTGTGGGAGGGGCTTAGCACGCCCGAAACGATCGGAGCTCTGAACTGCGCAGTTAGAAAAAAATTTGAAAAAGCGCACCCGTGTCACAAAAAGCGGCCTGGGAGCGAAAAGCAGGAGCGATGGCCCCCAAAGACATCACTCTCCCCCCTTATCCACCCACCCCCCCTGCTACCCAGACCGATCGCGACCCCGTCCCCTCCCCCCCCCCCCACCGATCGCCCGCAGACTGGCAACGGACCGCCCCTCCCCGCCCCCCCCCCCCCACCCCTCCAGAAGTACATCTGACCCACCTCCCTCCTTCCCCCCCCCCTGACCAGAGAATGATCTGACCCGCCTCCCTCCCCCCACAACCACCGATCTGAGTCAGAGAGCCGTTGGAATTGCTGAACTCACCTCTTCAGCAGCTGGAGCACCCGAAACAGACTTTTATTCAGCAGGTCCACTTCGGCACAATTCCAGATTGGCGAACATGGTGGTAAAGGGGGAAATGTTGATAAAGTTGGATGGGCAGTTCATTAATTCAATTTAAATGCATGCAAATGTATTTAAATTGCCATTGCGCCCATTTCGGGCAGAAATCGGATCACGACCATTCCCGGGCCTGGGTAAAGTGACCATCTGCGCGAACATGGATCGCGTTAATGGCCTCACACCTGACTTTACCACATTTTCGCACCCAAGACGCAATGGTAAAATCGGGCCCTAAATATCCCCAGCTAAAAAACGGCAAGATAGTGAAGAAAAATGATCTTAATTGAAGACAAAATATCATCCATTGCAAGAAACACTTTTATTAATATAGTGGCTACCATGTGAAATAAGAGATCCTATCCCTATTGGGAGTGCATTATAGATGATCAAATACTGGGAAAGGAATTGAGGATGAGATTTGTAGATAATCTAGAGAGATTTGCAATAAAAGCATTGTAATGATTAAAAGACTTCAACTACTTGAACTACCCGAAGATGGGCTGGAATAAGACAGAAGGGAACAAAATTCCTCTTGGACATTAGTGCAATAATAATGATAGCAAATCGACAGCCTGTTTTATGCTCCACCTGACGTACATTTCTGCAAACAGCAGTATGATAAATGATAAACCAGTTAATCTGTTTTGGCAGTGTAGGTGAAGAATAATTGTTGGTCAGGACAATGCAAGGACTCCCCTATGCATCTTTGAATACTATCAGGAGATCTTTTACAGCTACCTGAACTGGCAGATGGGAACTCTGTTCAACATCTCATCTGAGCATGCTGCATTCACTAATGCTCCACTGAAGTTTCAACCTGGATTACATGGCCACATGTCTACAATCAGAATGCAAATACACAAGCCTTTAAAGTTGGAGGTGCAAGATTTGCGGATTCAGATGTTAATTGGCTGCAGGGCAGCTTTGTGGCGACAGGTGAGAGGTGGCGGTATCCCTGAATTAAAGTTTGAAGACAGCTGTTACTGTGGCAGCCATTTTGATTTCCCATGCAAACTGGAGTTCAGCAGGAGGCCTGGTCCTTGTGACAGGGCTGCACCATGGTTCAGAGATGCCATTCCTGAGGCACTGCTGGGGAAGAGAGAGAGAGATGCGAGAGGTATTTTCTTTCCAAGAGGAGGGAGAGACCTCAGCTTGCCATCATCACAACTGGGGGAGGACGCTGCTATGGAAATTGCCAAGGTGGTCCTGCATGACTAAGTAGGTGATGAGGAGAAGGGAATACTTCAAGGAGAGATAATGCATTCTGTCGATGAAGGGGATGGAGTATACACATTCATACCGGGCAGGCTGACTATGTTTAATTTCAAGCAGGTTTGAAATTGAACAAAGCTGAGCAGTTAACTGTTCCATACTGTATTCTCCATGCAGTCAGAGTGCATCTCTTGAAAGGTTCAGACTGTTTTAACTCGTACAGGCTAGCCTTCAAGGGTGCTATCCTTGAGCCCATACCGAAGGTTGCAGCCACTCAACAACATGTTTAGGTTTGGGCTGCAAGTCTTATTATTTAAATAAGCAGTTACCATGAAGTCTGCATGTTACTGCATTATTTTGGACTGGTGTGGGTTAATCATACAACATAGTCCTCTTGCCCACTTAGAGGATTTTTGAATTTTTAACCCATTCCCTTTACTTATGAAGATAAGATGAAACTCTGACAATGCATTCTGAAGGGAACAATGGGTGAAAGTTATCCAATTAAAACAGTGGGTGGAATGAGTGCTGAGTGAGGCAAGAAAACTGGCATGAGCTGAGTTTACCTTCAGATTCTCTGCCACTCAGTGCACTGAAAATCTGCAGGCATGGTTTTTGCAGTCACACTGGAGGGGCAAGGACAGACAGAGCTGATAATGCCAGTTCCTCAGAAATCCACTTTTAAAGGGTGCCCTGATCTGTGTTCACACCCCCATCTCCCCCAAGAACTGGGGCATCCCCAACCCCCAACACACATAGGGGACAATGCCCGCCCCCCCTCCCACCCCAAATAGATCTCCACAGAGATCCCATCATGGCGCTGCCTCCTGGAAATGTCATCCAGTCCACCGGGGGCTATACTTTGGCGTCCCCGACGAGTTCCACTTGACTGCTTCACTGTTTGCAGAAGTAGTTGTAAACCTTGCCAGTGTGATGAAGGGGGAAATCCTTTATGTGGGGGAACATACAGTGGGGAAGCTCTTTAATTGTATTTAAATTTATTAAAATGTATTTTAATGAGGTTCAGGTAGGAGACTCGTACGTCACTGGCAAAGGGAAGGGCAATTCAGAAAATGAAATCTCACCGGCAAGAATCTCATGAGATTTTGTATCCTTGGCGGCACGGTAGCACAGTGGTTAGCACTGCTGCTTCACAGCTCCAGGGTCCCGGGTTCGATTCCTGGCTCGGGTCACTGTCTGTGTGGAGTTTGCACATTCTCCTCGTGTCTGCGTGGGTTTCCTCCGGGTGCTCCGGTTTCCTCCCACAGTCCAAAGATGTGCGGGTTAGGTTGATTGGCCAGGTTAAAATTGCCCCTGAGATGCGTAGGTTAGAGGGATTAGCGGGTAAATATGTGGGGGTAGGGCCTGGGTGGGATTGTGGTCGGTGCAGACTTGATGGGCTGAATGGCCTCCTTCTGCACTGTAGGGTTTCTATGATTCTATGATTGTCGCTGTTTGTGGGGGGAAGAGTTTCCTGAACCTTTCTCACAAAGGGGCTTTCAGCTCCTCACAGCAGACAGCTCAAAGACCAGTTTGGATTTTTTCTGTGGAAGCACATAAACCACACAATGAATTGGGAACAGTCCAAGTAGAAGGAAGTAGTACACAGTGGGGAGCTAGTATTGGCCTTGCCAAACAATTAGGTGGGCGTAAAATCACCTCCAGTGTTTTGTATCACTTAAGCCCCAAGGCAAGGAAGCGGTGAAATTAGCACCAAGAGCTTAAAATGGAAGAACACAAATGTACAGGGCAAAATAAATAAATCATGGCAAATAAAACTGGATACAGAACACAATGAGCCAATTCACAATCAGTTGTTTCACTTCACTGGCGAAGACCATATTTCTCAGAGTCATAACAACACAGAAGGTGGTCATTTGACCTATAGAGTCTAGGTCACTCTCAGTTGAGATAATCCAATCAATTTACCCCTGTATGTTTATTTCACTCAAATGCACAATCGCTTCTCGCGATTATCGCTTCTCGGCCTTTTGGCTAAGATCAAGTGTAGTATGGTCGGCAGCCCATGGTCGGCCGCACTTGGTTGAGGTCATTAGGTTACACTGAAGCTTCATATGAAGCAATTTTTTAAAGCAGCATCTCGGCCTTTTGGCTAAGATGCAAATGAGCTCAAGTCTTGGAGGAGGAACCTCCCCCTTCTCCAATCAGCTTGGTTCATGTAGATCAGGCCCAGGACAGGGTGATTTTGGTCGCTCGCCCTGTCTTGTCAGCCTGGATCTGAAATGTCTCAACTTGTTGAGACTCTGAACTGGATTTGATTTGATTGAATTGGAAAAGTATTTTTTTTTTAAATGCACTCACCCGGCCTTTTGGCTAAGATCAAGTGTAGTTATGCGGATGTTGCACTTGGTTGAGGTCATTGGGTTACATTGAAGCTTCATATGTTTCATATGAAGCAATTTTTAAAAGCGGTATCTCGGCCTTTTGGCTAAGATGCAAATGAGCTCAAGTCTTGGAGGAGGAATTGCTTTCCCTCCTCCAATCAGATTGGCTCATGTAGATCAGGCCCAGGACAGGGTAAATGGTCGCTTGCCCTGTCTTGCCAGCCTGGATCGGAAATGTCGCAACTTGCTGAGACTCTGAATTGGATTTGATTTGATTGAATTGGAAAAGTATTTTTTAAAAAATGCACTCACTTTCCTTTTGAAAATCATTCATCGTCTCCACTTCCACCACCCTCACAGACAGTGGGCTGGATTTTCCTGCCGCACTTGCCACAAGACCGGAAAAATCCCACCCGAGGTCGACGGACCTTTGCATGGCCTGTATCCTGCCCGCTTCATTTCCTGTGGTGGACGGGGATGGGAAAATTCCACCCATTGAGTTCATTCACTGCCGCTCATTGCATTAAGAAAGTTTTTCCTCACATCCTCCGTGCATCATTTGCCCAAGACCTTAAATCTGTGCTCCGCAATGCCTCCCACTCCACTCGAGTCCTCAGGAAATGAGAACAACTTTACTTTGCCTACTAATCAAAACTTGTATCTATAATTATGTAGAACTCTATCAAATCTCTTTTCAAATTCCCTTGTTCCAACGAGAACAACCCCAACCTAGTTTTGCAGATAAAATCCCCCATTCCCTGGATCATTCTGGTGCACCTCCTCACATCCTTCCTAAAGGGTGGCAACAAGTACTGGATGCACTAACCAGACCTTTGTCAAGGTTCAGCATTATCACCTGCTCTCATATTCAATACTAATATTTCTAAAGTCCAAGATTCTATATTGATGCACCATTGATTACGCAAAGACTAGATGTTGCAAAATAACAGGCTTTTATTAACAAAGAACTGAAGCACTCCCAAACCAATAGCTAACCCGAACTGAGGCAAAAGGGGCGGAGATCAGCCACCTTTATACCCCGAGGAGGGTGGAGCCCCGGATTGAGGCAGCAGGGGCGTGTCACATAACTACTACATAAACAGACAACTACAGTGGTTCACCACATTCACCCCGTTTAAAAAAAAAAGTTCGGCGGGGCGAGGTGGTGGAACGACAGTCACAAGTTATTGATTCAAGTTACAAGTTCAGTCTCTCCGGGGGCTTGATCTGCCGCTGCGACCGCCGCAGTGTCAGCCATGGTGCCGGTTCAGGAGGCTGCAGTGATGAGTCAGACGCCAGTCCATAACTGGTGAAACCGTCCGTAGCCCCTTCAGACTGCCGGGTATGTGGAGGCTGCTCCTGGTGTTCAGGTGTGCCGTACACGGGGGCTAAATGAGCGTGCTGCGAGTCTGGTGCATCATGGATGACGTTGGGAGCTGGGGGTGAGGGGCCGTGGGATGTAGTACCTGCGGGGGCCAGATCGCGAATGGAGACCGTGTCCTCCCGCCCGTCGTGATACGCCACATAGGCGTATTGGGGGTTGGTTTGGAGGAGCCAGACCGTTTCGATCAGGGGGTCCGATTTCTGGGTCCGCACGTGCTTCCGGAGCAGGACAGGGCCAGGGGACATCAGCCACGACGGTAGTGAGGTCCCCGAGGAGGACTTCCTGGGGAAAACAAACATTCATGAGGGGTGGCGTTGGTAGCCGTGCACAGTAGTGACCTTATTGAGTGTAGCACATCAGGGAGGACCTCTTGCCAGCGGGAGACTGGAAGACCCTTAGACCGGAGAGCTACTAAAACGGCCTTCCAGACTATTGCATTCTCCCTCTCCACCTGTCCGTTCTCCCTGGGGCTGTAGCTGGTGGTCCTACTCTCGAGGCTATGCCTTTGGAGTGTAGGTACTGGCGCAGCTCGTCACTCAAAAGAGGAACCCCGGTCGCTATGAATATAGCTGGGGAAACCAAACAGGGTGAAGAGGCTGTGCAGGGCCCTGAGGACCATGGCTGAGGTCATATCTGGGCAGGGAATAGCGAAGGGGAACCGCGAATACTCATCAACGACGTTGAGGAAGTATACATTGCGGTCAGAGGAGGGGAGGGAGCCTTTGAAGTCAATGCTCAGGCATTTGAAAGGGCGGGTGGCTTTGATGAGGTGCACTCTGTCCGGCCGGTAGAAGTGCGGCTTGCACTCCGCGCAGACTTGGCAGTACCTGGTTACAGACTTGATTCCTCGATGGAATATGGCAGGTTCCGGGGCGGCACGGTAGCACAGTGGTTAGCACTGCTGCTTCACAGCTCCAGGGACCTGGGTTCGATTCCCGGCTTGGGTCACTGTCTGTGTGGAGTTTGCACATTCTCGTGTCTGCGTGGGTTTCCTCCGGGTGCTCCGGTTTCCTCCCACAGTCCAAAGATGTGCGGGTTAGGTTGATTGGCCATGCTAAATATTGCCCTTAGTGTCCTGAGATGCGTAGGTTAGAGGGATTAGTGGGTCAATATATAGGGATATGAGAGTAGGGCCTGGGTGGGATTGTGGTCGGTGCAGACTCGATGGGCCGAATGGCCTCTTTCTGTGCTGTAGGGTTTCTATGATTTCTATGATGATTTGATGAAATGGAAGAACCTGGTAACCCCTGGGTGGCAGAGGTCATCGTGGAGAGTCTGTAACCGGTCTAGGTTGGCGCTGGCACAGGTGCCCCAGGACAGGGCGTCTGAGGATTCATTGAGCTTCCCAGGCTGGTATAAAATGTCGTAATTGTAGGTGGAGAGCTCGATCCTCCACCTCAAAATCTTATCGTTCTTGATTTTGCCCCGCTGCGCGTTACTGAACATAAAGGCAACGGACCGTTGGTCCGTGAGCAGGGTGAACCGTTTGCCAGCTAAGTAGTGGCGCTAGTGTCACACCGCCTCCACGGTGGCTTGTGCCTCTTGTTCGACAGAGGAGTGTCAAATTTCAGGGCCCTGGAGGGTGCACGAGAAGGCGGCCACGGGTCTGCCCGCCTGGTTAAGAGTGGCGGCTAGGGCAAAATCAGACGCATTGCTCTCCACCTGGAATGGGGTGGATTCGTCTACAGCATGTATTGCGGCCTTCGCGATATCCGCTTTGATGCGGTCAAAGGCCAGCCGAGCCTCCACCGCTAGGGGAAAAGATCTGGACTTGATGAGCGGACGGGCTTTGTCCGCATAATTGGGGACCCACTGGGCGTAGTATGAGAAGAAGCCTAGGCATCTCCTCAGCACTTTGAGGGTGGTGGGGAGGGGAAGTTCCAGGAGGGGAGGCATGCTGTCGGGATCGGGGCCGATGACCCCGTTCTCCACAACACAACCAAGGATGGCGAGGCGGCGCGTGCGAAATATGCACTTCTCCCTATTATAGGTCAGGTTGAGGAGTGCCGCAGTGTGGAGGAATTTTGGGAGGTAGGCGTTGTGGTCCTGCTGATCGTGGCCACAGATGGTGACGTTATCCAGGTACGGGAAGGTGGCCCGCAACCCGTTCTGGTCCACCATTCGGTCCATCTCACGCTGGAAAACTGAGACCCCATTGGTGACGCCGAAGGAAGTGATAGAGACGGCCATCCACCTCGAAGGCAGTGTATTGGCGGTCTTCCGGGCGGATAGGGAGCTGGCGGCATGCAGACTTCAAATCAATGGTGGAGAACATCCGATATTGTGCAATCTGATTGACCATGTCAGATATGCGGGGAAGGGGATACGCGTCCAGCTGCGTGTATCGGTTGATGGTCTAACTGTAGTCAATAACCATGCGAAGTTTCTCCCCAGTCTTAACAACCACCACTCGGGCTCTCCAGGGGCTGGTACTGGCCTCAATGATCCCCTCCCCCAGGAGGCGTCGCACCTCGGACTTGATAAATGCTCTATCTCCAGCGCTGCACCGTCTGCTTTTGGTGGCAATGGGCTTGCAGTTGGGGGTGAGGTGTTCAAAGAGCGAGGGAGGGGCGACTTTAAGGGTCGAGAGACCACAGGTGGTACGCGGTGGCTGGTCTGATAGCTGTGGATTTTGGACGGAGATTTGGGGAAAAGGCCCATTATACACCATGGTGACGCTCCCAAGGTGACACATGAAATCTAGACCCAGTAGTAGGGCAGCGCAGAGCTGTGGCAGCACGAGGAGCCTGCACTTGTCATACACCATGCCCTGTACAGTCAGAGTTGCTACACAGTACCCGATGACATTCACCGACCAGGACGTCGAAGCCATGGAGATTGATTGCTGCATTGGCAGTACTGGCAGTGTGTAGTGCCTCACCATGTTAGGGTGGATGAAACTCTCCGTACTCCCACTGTCAAATAAGCAATTAGTAGTGTGGCCGTTTACCTTGATGTCCATCATTGACCAGGCGAGTTGGTGAGGCCTGGACTGGTCCAATGCGACCGAGGCCACTGTCGGACTAGGTGATGCGATGGATGGTTCCCAAAATGGCGGCCCCCGTGACTCGGCTGATGTCGCCCAAGATGGCGGCTCCCGTTGGTCGCACATGGCTGATGGCGTCCAAGATGGAGGCTTCCGTGGGTCGCACGCGGCCGCTGGCGTCCAAAATGGCGGCACCCGCGGATCGCACACGGCCAATGGCATCGAAGGCAGTGCCTCCCGCGGATCGCACATGGCGCTGCTGGGCCTGGGGGCCGATTTTGCCCTGCAAACTTTCAGGTAATGACCCTTCTTACTGCAGCCAGAGCAGATTGTGTCTTTCGCCGGGCAGCGTCGTCGTGGGTGCTTCTCCAGGCCACAGAAGTAGCATCTCGGGCCCCCGGGGACTGCCGCAGTGGTCAGTTCGGCATCAGGACGGGGCGTGGCGTAGGTTTGCGGCTCTCCCGGGTACAGAGATGGCTACGGTCACGGTGGCCACGTTGCGTCCTCGTGGTCGGGGGTGTAGGCCTCGAACTTCCGGAAAGCCATCTCCAGTGAGCCAGCAAGTTCCAGTTTTCTTCAGGTCCAGCCCACCTTGTTCCAGCAGACGCTGCTGGATATAGGTCGACCTGATGCCCGCGACAAAGGCATCTCTGATCAGGTCGTCGGCGTTTTGGGCGGCTGAAACGGCCTTGCAGTTGCAGGCTCTGCCGAGTGCACGCAGTTCGCGCAGGAATTGCTCAGTCAATTCCCCGGGCTGCTGTCTGCGAGTGGCCAGCAGATGTCTGGCGTAGACCTCATTCGGCTGCCGGTTGTACTGGCTCTTGAGGAGATTGATTGCCTCCTGGTAGGTTTCCGTGTCTCAGATCAGCGCGAAGACGTGACCGCTGACGCGGGCGTGGAGCACATGTAGTTTGTCGATGTCAGTTACGACGACGGAGGAGGAGGAGGCGATGAAGGTCTTAAAACAGCGCAGCCAGTGATCAAAAGAGTTTGAGGCCCCAACTGCCTGCGGATCCAAGTCCAATTTGTCAGGTTTCAGGAGTTGCTCCATCTCAAAATTTTTGTTAATGAAATTGATGCACTATTGATTACGCAAAGACTAGATGTTGCGAAACAACAGGCTTTTATTAACAAAGAACTGAAGCACTCCCAAACCGATAGCTAATCCGAACTGAGGCAAAAGGGGCGGAGAGCAGCCACCTTTATACCCCAAGGAGGGTGGAGCCCCGGATTGAGGCAGCAGGGGCGTGTCCAGGCATATCACATAAACAGTCAACTACAGTGGTTCACCACATATATACTCTGCTAAATGCTCTTCAATATGTTCTACCATGTTCAAAGATCCAGGAAACACCCATCCTCTCTAATGCTCTGAGGTTACTCAAGTTTGGAAAGCCAAAGCCTGAGCCAAAACATTTGGAGACAGTACTTACGAGTGGTCCCTTAAGACACAAGAAGTGTCCTTCATGAAGTTCCAGCATGAAATTGCAAGCAACAGATCTCAGCATGCAATCCATGATTTAAGTAATCTTTGTTGCCTCTTTTAGAATCTAGTTATTAGCTTGTTTAAACTATTAATTCTAATTCATGCCTCTAGACCTGCTCTGCACTAAAACTCTTATTAATTCACAAAATGGTAAACTTAATTTTTTAATCTTCCAGTGCCAAATTTCACCAAATGCCCAAGAGAGTGAAAGAGAAATAGTCACCAACAAATCTCTTACACATTTTCTTCTGACACCACCCTTTGAGGTTTCCCTTTTTTTTCAAAAGTACTCACACTGACTCACACTGAATCTCCACCACTTCTTTTTAAATGTGGGTCTCCTGCATTGTTCTTTCACAGGCTCACTCGCTCTGACCTCCACTTTGTCTTGGAGCTTCAATTTAATACAACATGGTCTTAATTAGCAATTAATGTTAAGCCAAGCAACCTCTATTTATGTAATTGCCTATAAACAAAATTTAATTGAGTCTACATTGTCTAGTTGGTACTTCAGGGCTGAGAGTAATGATGTATGCATGTTTGCCATGGTGAGAGAGGAAACAGATTTTTTTAAATCTGTGGTTGCCACTGCTGTTAATAGTGGATGGGAGGGTGGCTGAGGGGAGCGGGTGGTTCTGATAGAGGTTGCTGGTGTTATAACAAATAGAATTTCCATTGGATGATGATAGTGTCACCCCTCATCCTCATCCATTGATTAGTATCTCATATTATAGTTACTGACATGTTGGGAGAGGTTTCCTCAAAGGAGCCAAGTGTGGGCCAGAAAAGCTGAAGTAAAATGTTACAGCCTTCATCTCACTCTTGTGTTCCCCAACCTCCGTGCAGCTGTGAATGAATCTTCATAAAACTATTCTTTATTAAGCTTATCATATCACAGTTCAGTCATTCCCTCTGTCTATTTCCAAATCACTGCAGTTTGATTAAAATCAGTAAAGGCAAAGATTCCAGAAGGATTCAGTGTAAAATTTCAGCCTCTGCTTTGAATCTATTTGTTGGCTGGAATTCTCTGGCTATTCACCCCCCACTGCCACTGCCAGTGAGAATGGAGAATTTGTTGCTCAGCCAAATCTCTGTTCACTGCAGCGGGACCGGAGAATCCCAGCTGCGGGCGGGTTCGGAGAATCTGGCCTGTGATTTTGAAAGTGGAATAAACTATTATCCAGTTTTAGGATGTGTGTGACATTTATTTCAGCTGTTTTGTTTTTCTTTCTGTGTACATTTAATACTTTGTAATAAAATAACCTCAACATTTTTGACTGAATTAAGTAGTCTTACAGTGGCGGTGGCACAGTGTTTAGCACTGTTGCCACACAGTGCCAAGGACCCGGGTTCAATTCCGGTCTTGGGTGACTTTGTGCGGAGTTTGCATGTTCTCCCCGTGTCTGTGTGGGTTTCCTCCGGGTGCTCTGGTTTCCTCCCACACTCCAAAGATGCGCAGGTTAGGTTGATTGGCCATGTTAAATTGCCCCTTAGTGTCAGGGGCTCAGCAGGGTAAATATGTGGGATAATGGGTGGAATTGTGGTTCGCGCAGACCCGGTAGGTCGAATGACCTCTTTCTGCCCTGTAGGGATTCTATGTTGTGCTTTCCAATTTATTGGGGGTAAGGGATTGTGGTGTTTTAGAAACTTATACAAATTTTAATGCAAGTGATCCTAGTGAAAGAGTAACTATTAGTATTGGGGTATGCTCTTATTTACAGTACATCTAAAATGAATATCATAGGAACATGGGTCTGCTTAAGTAAGCTGCAATTCTCTATAAACACAAACAAAGAAAAATAGGGAAAGTTTGAATCACAAAGGTTGACATTGACTAGCTTTATTATTGACACCATTTCTAAAAGTAAGTAGCATTCAGCAAAAATATTCACTTCTATTTGCAATAAATATTTTAGTCATTTTCACAGAATATTTGCTGCATGAAATAAATTTGTCAGCCACACAATTAGCATTGTCCACACAAATACATTACATTGTGGAGGTGACATCAGTGATAGAACTGCAGGATTGCACTGGAAAGCCTGTTGTCAACATATCCATTTGTCCCAGGTACACTGCTGTGAGATGCTGACAAAACGGAGGTTGAAAAAATGCATAAAACAGCAATGATTGTTTAATTAAAATAATGGAATATTTTAATATTAGATTAGTATTGTAATTGAAAAATGTGACTGATGTTACACCTCAGTAATAAGTACTCATAAAATTTTAAAGAACTCACAAAAATGACTAGAATACCAATTTTCTTCACCCTATGTATGGTGCAGTATCTTAAATTCCCACATATTTTTTTAAAAAAATCATCCATGCACAGGTCAGTAGACTTTGAGGTCTGAGGTTTACACATTTGAATCCCAGATTTAATTTAACATTCATAATCATCTGCTCTTGGGAAAATGTTGCCAATTCTTTTGCAGACTGCTTAAAAGAGTAGTGAAGGGTAGAGTTCTCAATTTCCTTTCAGCAAGGGAGGGAATGCATTAAAGGTTAAATAAGGTAACACTGATGGAAATAGGAAAGAACACTAATGCTCAAACTGGCTCACCCTCCAAGCTGAAAAAGGAATAGAATGCTGTGGCCACCAGCAGCAGTAGTGAATGTGAATGTAACAAAAAAAAACATTTCTATGGTCTTATTACGATTTTTTAATTTGTGATGATATCCAACAAATTACCATATAAATCAAATTTTCCATCTGGCAAGATGCTTAGGCACAATTAAAAACAATGACCCAATATTGAGTTGATATAATGGATTTAATTATGTCCATTTCAAAGCTGAATGATTAGTTTGTCGTTATTATTTAGGCAACTATTATCGGACTGTCATGTATTCCATTACTTGATGGATAAAATAATCTGAAATGATGTTGACAATTCTAATGTCCAGATACACAAATATAAGTGAAATATTTCACTCGCCTGTAAATAACCATCTGCTGGGCTCAGTAACCTGTGAGGAGTCGACCAAGCTTACAGAATGATCTTTGTTTGATGTTGGGAATTTCAAAGTTCATATTCTGCAATAAAGATAATCCACTCTGCCTGAGGTTAAATATACATTGTGATCATAACATTCACTTTACACGTATGTTCCACAGGCATTAGCGGTAACATATGCAACTATGTCCTTTTCTTTCTGGAACTTTATCCTGTCACCAAATTTTGTGCATCTTTTTTTACCTGGTGCGACTGTTGGTTTCTATCAATTGGTACCTTCCATGTTGAAAGGTTGTTTCGGAGAATACAGGGGAAGATCAAACATAAAAAGAAAATGTACAATAGGCAGAAAGAACTAAGCACTACAGTTAGCCTAGATGAATATAGAAAGTGCAAGAATGTCATAAAAAAATAAGAAACTCAAAGAGAGGGCACAAAAAACAATTAGCAAGTAAAGTTAAAGAAAACCCAAAGATGTTTTACTAATATATTAATTGTAAAAGGTTAGTTAAGGAAAAAAATGGGATGTATCAGAAATGAAGAAGGGAACATGCGAGGGAGCAGAGAAATGCAGAGGCTGTGGAAAGGTTTTTAAATGAATATATTGTCTCCGTGTTTACAAAGGAAAGGGATGATGCAGATTTAGTATTCCAGGAGGAGCACTGAGATATTGGATGAGATAATTATAGAGAGAGATAAAGTACTCGAATAGTTGGAATCCTTGAAAGTTGATAAGTCGCCAGGGCCAGATGCAGTGCTTCAGAGGCTGCTGTAAGAGATTGGGGAGGAGATAGCAGATGCTCTGTGGATGACTTTCCAATCCTCACTAGATACAGACGATGGATGTTGTGTACATGAATCTCAGCAAGACATTTGACAAGGTCCCGCAAAGCAGATTGGTCAAAAAAGTTAAAGCCCATGGGATACCAGGTAATGTGGCAAACTGGATCAACATTTGGCTTAGGAACAGGAAACAAAGGATAATGGTCAATTGATTGCCTTGCAAATGGAAAGTTGTTTCAAGTGGTGTTCCACAGAGTTCAGTGTTGGGACCCTGGCTGATGTGAATGTGGGTGTCACAATTGGAAAATTTTCAGATGACGCAAAGATTGGCCGAGTAATAGATAGTGTAGAGGATAGCTATAATCTACAAAATGATATCGATGGTTTGCTGGAGTGGGTGATAAAGTGGCAGTTGGATTTTAACATAGAGAAGTGTGCATTAAGGGAGATCAAACAGTTAAAAGGAATACACAGTAAATGGGAATATACTAAGAAGGGTAGATGAACTGAAAGACCTTGGGGCCCAAGTACACAGATCCCTAAAGGCAGCAGCTCACGTGGACACGGTTGTAAAGAAGGCTTATGGAATGCTCTCCTTTATTGGCAGAGGTATAGAATATAAAAATAAGGATATAAAGTTGGAATTGTATAAAACACTGGTGAGGCCACAACTGGAATATTGTGTGCCGTTCTGGCTACTATATTACAGGAAGGATGTAATTGCTTTGGAGAGAGTGCAGAGGAGGTTTACAAGAATATTGCCAGGGCTAGAAAAGTGTAGCTTTGAAGAGAGATTGGATAGGTTGAGGTTATTTTCCTTGGAACTAAGAAGGCTGAGGGGTAACTTGAAAGAGGTGTACAAAACTATGAGGGAAAGAGGTGAAGTGGATAGGATACAATTGTTTCCCTTGATGGAGAATTCTGGAACCAGGGGACATAGATTCAAGATAAGTGGCAGTAGGTGTAGAGGAGACATGAAGAAGAACTTTTTTATGCAAAGGGTGGTGGATGTCTAGAATTCACTGCCCAAATTGATGGTGGAGCCAGAAATCCTAACCTATTTTTAAAAGTATCTCGATCTGCATCGTAAGTGTTGTAAGCTACAGGGCTATGGGCCTGGTGCAGGAAGGTGGGATTAGAAAGGGCACCTGTGTGTCCTCGGGCTGGTATGGGAAAGATGGGTCAATGGCCATCTTCTGTGCTGTAACATTTCTATGGTTCCATGGTACTATGTTCTTGAAGGATTAAGATACCAGTCCATGAAAAATAAATAACAGGTTTATTGTTAAAGAATTCATCACTCCCTTAAATAGAGTCAATGTTGAGTTTTCCTTTAACTATCCAAATCATTTTGACCGTAACCTCAGAAGCAGACATTCAATGAAGCAGTATAGCAATTTTATCACTAACAAAGTTTCCCTAATTGGATGAGCAGCATTGTGATATATCATTGAATGTCTATTTGCGAAATCCACAATAATCACACTTTATCATTTGTATTTTCTATTTAATGATCATGAGAAATACAATAACTTAGATAGTCATGATCAACAGTAAGTGACTTAGTGGAGCATAATTAATTTTTAGTAGCCAGTAAAAGATGATTAACCTTTCCCGTGCTGACAAGCAAAGTGGTTATTCACAGAGTCATTATTATTAACAGTGTGATACTTTTTTAATATCATACTGGCAAAAAATCAAATGCCAGCACTGTTACTTTTACCAAAGGCTGAATTTTAAAATTGACTGAATGTTAAAATTAGTGATGAGAGAATTAGCAATTATTTGCAACAAATGGAATATTTCACAGCATGGCTACTGCTGTTCTCTTTAGGTAAGTTTAATCATCTTGACAGAGCTAGTTACAAAATAACACAAGGTCCACTATTTTTAGTACAGCAGTAAGAAATACAAGTTTCTGCAATAACAAAACAGACCCTTGTACTTCCCACAAAGTTTCCAGAATCCTTTTGTCGCTCGGTGTGGAATTTTCATAATGGAGGAATTTGATGCCTGTTTTGTTTCATTTCCTGGTTTCTTAAAACAGTTATCTTCTGTTGTTGGACTTCTTGTAATGGTTTTCATCTCTGGCCTCTTTTTTAAAGCCTGTGTGTCACACAATAACATTACTTCTTGGCACTTTCTATTTTTGACAAGGTTCCTGCCTGTAATTGCAGTTTTAAAACGTCCCTTCTCACCCTGAATCTGTCCTGAAATAGCTCTTCTTTCTATAGTATCCTTCAGGAATCAATGTATAGTTCAGCATTTCTGGCTCCTGCTAGAGCCCCATTAGATTATCCTTCTGTTGACTGATTCACCCATTCTCCCTGAATAGTTGGCAGACCTGACAGCAGACCTGTGCATGGCTGGGTTGAAGAGCCATGGCAAAGCCCATTGACTGAATAAATAGGTTCTTGACCAAATATCGGCTTCCACATTGCATATTGCACTGTTAAAATAAAATTCTCCCATAGTATCCACAGCTTAAGAACATATCAGGAACTACAGTTATTCAAGTAACTTCCCTGAGCACGCTGTAAATGAAAAATGTTTGCAGCGCATTAGAACAATGGAAAAATTAATATAAGAATTTATTGATAAGGATTATTTACAGCTTACAGATAAACTAATAGGGTTGGATAAAGAGGGGTTGGAGGAGCTTCACATGGAGCATAAATGCTGACTAGACCATTGGACTGAATGGCTTGTTTCTGTGCTGCAATTCTGCCAACAATAGTTCCATCAATTTTTAGAGACTCCAATATTAAATTTGAATCAAAGGAAACATATACAACACGTCATCTGATAAACAGGGAAAATTGGAGTCTCAGCAGTCAACATTTGAGCTGGGGCTGATTCTATTCATTAACTCAAAGCCAACAATAAAACACAAGCCACACATTTCAATCAGAAACAAATGCATCAGGAGTATAATTGCTGCCTGCATCCTGTGCCAAGCTGCACTTTCTGCTATCACATACAACACTGGTTTTCATTAGCAGCAAAGTGTGGGAGAAGAAACTTCTTAGAGCAAAATAAATTTACAAATAGATTTCCTTGAACTTCATTAGTATCAAGAAATACAGCATTGTACCATAGTAAAGAAGCATTTTGTCTGAAAGCCAGCTCTATCTCAATCTTCTTTGGCCTGGCTAATTCTCTGCTCATCTATATCTGATTACTCTGCTATGACAACAGACCTAATTGATTTCCACAGAAGCTTCTGCTTAGTCACATGTTTTACATATATTAAATGCAAGGAACTTCCAAGTCGTTACATAGTTTCACTCACATTTTAGCTTAATGGATGGATTGGAGAAGCTGGGACTGTTCTCCTTGGAGAAGAAAAGGCCGAGTGGAGGTTCAAAAGAGGTGTCAAAATCATGAGGGGTCAAAATAGAGTAGAAGGAGAGAAACTGTTCCCATTAATGGAAGGGCTGAGAACCAGAGAATATCAATTTAAGATGATTGGCAAGAGTCAAAGGCAGCATGAGGAAAAATCTTTTTATGCAGTGAGTGCTTAAGATCTGGAATACACGATGAGAGGTAAAGGTACAATCATAGCTTTCAAAAGAGAGTTGAATAAGTGGGAGAAATGACAGTGTTAAAGGGAAAGACCAGGGGAGTGAAATGAGTTGAGTTGTTCATGACACACTGAATGGCCTCCTTCTGTACTGTAACTATGCTATGATTGTGGTACATTTACAGGACATAAAAGAGACAGAGTGTAGCACATGGGGATCAAAGTATAAACGAAAACTACCTTATTGTGATTTGCCTGTACTTACACAAATGACCACAATCCTCCCTCCTTAATGGAAAAGTTCCACAAAAGTTCAAATTTCATACCACTTATATGCATTTCTTGTTTTTCATTTATTTACAAATCTAACTTAACAACTGATGTTCTATTTCTAAGCAGATATCTCCTCTCTTAACCCAAACTTTCACAACTTGGGGATGGACTTTGACTTTGATTGAATCTGAGGAGAAGATTTCTTCAACAAAGACTGATTTTGCCCCTGACTTTCAATTGAAATTTACACTTGATCAGACATGTCTGAATTAGGTTCAGGCACACATGAGTTGGTGTAATTATTGGCACTGTACTTGCATCCCAACTTTCCAGTTCATCGGATTCCTTTGACTCTTTCCAACTTCCTTCTTCATGAAATTCTAAAGGTAAAACGTGAACTACATATTTACAAACTACCTTTCCACTACAAATCATCTGAACCAAATAGGCTCACATGTTCATGACCCTTTCTGCTAACACTTCAACCACTTATGATGATGTTTTTACACCTTTACCTTCTGGTTCAACTTCAAACTTTTTTCACTTACTCTACTCCGACCATGACTCTCTTTCTGCTTGGCTTGTTTCTCTTTTAGTGACAGTGCTAAATATGGTTTCAGCAAAGATATCGTTCTAGCCTGTCTGCTAAGGAACAATTCAGCTGGCATTCAGCTGGAAGTAGTGTGAGATGCATGGCAATAAATAAAAACAGTTTGTGATTCAATAACAACTGATATTTCTTCCATTTTGTATCTAGCACTTTCTCAACAAGAACACACTTAACAACTTGTATTGTGCACCCTACTGCTCCATTTAAACCAATATGATACGATGGCGCGCTACAATATTTTATCCCATTCATTTGCATAAATTTTACAAATTCTTTAAACAAAACTGATGTCCATAGCCACACACAATTTCCTCTGAGAACGCATAAGCAGCAAACAATCTACACAAAGTATCTAGGGTTTTGTTAGTTGCTTGATATATCTGAAACCCCTCAACCCACTTTGAATAGCTATCAATAGCTGTTGCTCTTAAAATTTTGTAAAATCTACGTGCAACCTCTGCCACATTTTAGCAGGCCATTTCCATGATTACAGAGGAGATTGGAACGAAGGAAATTGTGGTCAACTTCAGGAAGCATAGAGGAGAACAAGCCCCTGTCTACATCAACAGGGACGAAGTGGAAAGGGTCAAGAGCTTCAGGTTTTTTGGTGTTCAGATCACCAACAACCTGTCCTGGTCCCCACATGCTGACACCATAGTTAAGAAAGCCCACCAATGTCTCTACTTTCTCAGAAGGCTAAGGAAATTTGGCATGTCAGCTATGACTCTCACCAACTTTTACAGATGCACCATAGAAAGCATTCTTTCTGGTTGTATCACAGCTTGGTATGGTTCCTGCTCTGCCCAAGACCACAAGGAAACTAAAAAAGGTTGTGAATGTAGCCCAATCCATCACACAAACCAGCCTCCCATCCATTGACTCTGTCTACGCTTCCCACTGCCTTGGCAAAGCAGCCAGCATAATTAAGGACCCCACGCACCCTGGAAATTCTCTCTTCCACCTTCTTCCGTTGGGAAAAAGATACAAAAGTCTGAGGTCACGTATCAACTGACTCAAGAACAGCTTCTTCTCTGCTGCCATCAGACTTCTGAATGGACCTACCTTGCACTAAGTTGATCTTTCTCTACACCCTAGCTATGACTGTAACACTACATTCTGCACTCTCTCATTTCCTTCTCTATGAACAGTATGCTTTGTCTGTATAACACGCAAGAAACAATACTTTTCACTTTGTGCTAACACATGTGACAATAATAAATTAAATCAAATCAAGTCAGAGGTACGGATGGTGGCTGCTTTTCCACAGCTTGACATGCCTTACACAGTTTAACTGTGTCTTCTATGTCTTTATTTAATATTGGTGACCAAAGATGATGGTCGGTATTTTACGACCTCGCTCGTAAATAACGGAAAGTTCCATTCTGCATGGCAGTAAAATTCCGGCAGACTTCTACTGCAATCCAAACCTTCCAGGAATTACAACCCTAGCTTTCCACATGACAAAATCTTTATCAATTGACAACTCATTCTTATGCATGAAAAATATTCTGATTTCTAAATCCAGCATCTGTGTCGGCCATGTATTTGTCATATTTTGAATACATGGTCTCTACAAATTGTTTTACCAATGCCATTTACTTAGACTGGCACCTCATCTGTAAGAATACACCATCCCTGTTAGGCTCTACCTCTGATGGGGATGGTGATCTAGACATTGCATTGATATTACAATAATGTTCTGATTGTCTGTATTTAATACTGTACTGATAAGCAGATTGGGCAGCAGCTGTAGTGGGCACTGGAGATTTTGAATTCAAAATAGCCATCAGTTGCTAAACAACAGTTTCAATTGTAAAAGTACAACTTACAAGTATTTATGAAGTTTTCTTCAAAACCAAGGTCAATGCTTCAAGTTCTATCTGAGCATGATTTTGCTTATTGGCACTAAGGGCGCATGAGGCAAATGCAATTGGTCTCACCATCATCCTACCACGAGAGATCACAGCACCTACTCCATTTGGAGATGCATCATATGCTAATTGAATCTTTCTGGACGCAGCATAATGTACAGTCAATGTACCATCTACCATTTTTCTTTTACACAGCTGGAATGCCTCGTTCAATTCCATGGAACACTCTTCCTCAACAGTTCATTCAATGGATGCAATAAGGTTGCCAAATTTGGTACAAATTGACTGTAGTAATTCACTAAGCCCAAAAGATATCTAAACTCAGTTATTCTAAGGGTGTGGCACATTTCCTATTCCTTGAACCTTACACTTGTAGGATGTAACCCACCTTTGTCAAACCTCTGACCCAAACATTCTGCAGAGTTTTGAAGCATTTCACATGTGTGTGTCATTCCCTATACTCCATGCTTTTTCCAAATAGTGTAGCATTTTTTCAGTCTGTTTGGAAGTGAAATAAGTATGTCACCCAAATAACGTATTACTCTCTGAATTCCTTGAAAATTTCGGTTCATCACCACTTGTAAAGTTCCAAGTGCTGAAGAAACACCAAATTGGCAGCCTATGAAACTGAAATAGACGCATGTGCGTATTAATAGTCAGATATGACTGAGACTCATCGTCTAACCTAATTGCAGATAGGCATTTATCATATCTAACTTTGAAAAAAATCTGGTCCTTTGACAACAGTGAACAGATCCTCCATATTTGCAAAGTATTGGGTGGATTATAGTCTAGTACCTGACTTAATTATAATCATAGAATCATAGAGTGCAGAAGAGGATCTTTGGCCCATTGAGTCTGCACCACATATGAGAAACACCTGACCTCCCACCTAACCCCATTTACCAGCACTTGTTCCATAGCCTTGAATGTTACAACATATAGAATCCCCACATATTCTTACACTGTCAACCGACTTTGGTACTACCACTATGGGATTAACCCAATTAATCTTCTACTTTGGAGATACTGTTCTCAGTCTCAAGTATTCTCAGTTTTGCTCTCCTTTCCCTTTTAGAGCATAGGGCACTGGACCAGGCCTAGAGTGAATTGGTCTTGTGTTCCTCTGAACTATAGTTTGGTCTTATATCATTGAATCAGTTTACCAGTCTCACTAAACACCGGAGGGAACTTGGTGGTCATGTTGTCTTTTGTTGTGATTTTCACCTCTATGCAAGGAAACTCATTCTAGTTTAACTTCAGTGTTTTTAACCAGTCCCTTCCTAGCAAAGCAATACAATGATAGCCAATTTTGCATATTGCCCTTATATAGGATTGAAACTGGCTCACTTCCCATTCCTGCTTTTTTTTCTCTTCCACAACTTTGTAATTCAATGCTGACTAATGCACCCATATCGACATCTAAGTTTACTGGAACTGCATCCAACACCATTTGGACTACGACGCCCTGCAAATTTGCATGGGACATCCTTGTGCTTTGGATCATGTGCATCTCAACTGACCCCTCATTAACCTAATGCTGTTCAACAACCAAACGCAGCGACTGCCATTTCCTCCAGTCAGCGTTTTCTCTATTTATATTCTTTCAACATGTCTTGGCTAAATAATACTTCTTGCAGCTGTAGCAATCTGCCTTCATGAATGGGCAAATTGGCCTACGCACTGGTAACAGGATTTTGTAGTACCTCTGCTACTACTAACTGCTGTCATCAGAGCCTTCTGCTTACTCAGCTGCAGCTTATTAACTTCAGCAGATGGCTGGCAATTGTTAAGTCTGACTTCCCTCATATTCCACCCTATCCGTGGACAATGCTGTTTGGCAAGTTGTGTCGAAGGTTAATTTTGGTAATGTCAGCAACTTACTGCAAATGTGTTCACTTTTTAAATTGCTCACAAATCTGTCCCACAATGCTTCCTCTTTAAATTCTCCAAAATGACATTGGATGGGCAGCGTTCTCAAAGTCATAACAAACTCTTCAATGTCCTCACTGGGCGACTGATGCCTTGTTCCAAACTGATAGCTTTCTGTAATGTCCAATGTTGGGACCGTAGTGCTGCTCGAGCTTACATAAAATGTCTGACAGTAGTGTGTCTTTTGGCTTAGCAGTATAGAGCAAATTCCTGAGAGTTTTATATGCTTCTGGATCTGTTTCAATCATAAATTTTTCCCTTTTCCTGTCCCTGCTCCCTCCCCCGCCTGCTTAGCAGCCCGATTATCAGAAGTATCAAATATATTATTAGCAATGATAAGTACCTCCAGCTGCCCAACATAGGCACCATGACTATACTCTTTCAATCATCCAACAATACCTACTGATGTAGCCATTTTTGAAGGCCAGTCCATCCATGTGTATGAATAGCCTTTCTACAAAGACTGGATTTTTGCAACTATAAGCAAAGAAAAAATCCTCACAACTCCTCTACTTCTTTGCTGGAACCTTCTCCAAATAAATTTGTTTGGCTAGGAACAGTCGCAGACCCACCAGACTGTGATATTTTTGCTGGATAGAAAAGAAACAGAATGAAGCACGCGGGGCGGGATTTTCCGGCTGCACTCACCCCAAGACAGGAAAATCCAGCCCGAGATGAACAGACCTTTGCAAAGTCCATGTCCCGCCGCTACGATTCCCGTGGCAAGTGGGACAGGAAAACTCTGCCCATGGAATTCAAAGTACTCAACTGAAAACTAGTTTGTTCTGGTTTGGCTTTATATGCATATGTATACAAATGGCCACAAGAAGGTGCTATCACTATGATTCAGATGTAAACAGTGACATTAACATGAAATAATCATGGTTGTTATTCAATGAAATTTATATGAAGTAGCTATAATTTTTTTAAATGCCAAAATTACCAAACACGGGACTTTTCTCTTCTCATCTGTCACAAGAAAAAGGTCATAAGGACAAGGGCAGATGAGAAAGATCATTGGGTCCATTGAACGCATCCATCTACAGAAACGGGCGGAATTTTCTGCTCCCTCCACAAAGTGTGTTTTCTGGTGATGGAAACGGTTCACCATTGGCCACCAGCTGGGTCATCCGCTCTCACCAATACCTATGGCATTTTGTGTAGTTTGCCCATCCCACCCCTTGTGGAACCCACCCATGGAGTATCTAACTGGTTGTTGAATAAGTCATGATCTCCACTATCTTACCAGAAGATTACATGAAATCTTGCTTCCTGACATCAGTCCTAAGCTTGATTTAAAAAAAAAATATCAGATGATGTCCATGTTCCCTTCCCTCAGGACATGGCCACAAGCAAAACAGTGCTTTGTAATAATGCATTCTATTTCACAAAGTAAGCTATACACCCTTTAAGATCTAATCATTTGGGACTGATTTTAATTCTGTTTAACTGTATTGGTTTTGAGTGAGTTGAAATTGAGCCAAGTTGCTCTACCCATTTTTCATAACTCTCCTTCCACACCCCAAACATTTACCCTATTGGCCTTCTCTGCATTGATTTTTGGCTTTAATATTACATTTGCACGTTTGTAGCAACGTTTGAATCAATGGGATTCAAGGGAAAACTCCCCACTGGTTAAAGTCATGTCGAGCATCAAGGAAGGTCAATGCATTTTTGGAGGCCAACCATCCCAGGATATCATTGAAGGACTTCCTTGAGATAGTATCCAAACCATCGTAAGCTGCTTCATCAATGACCTTCTCACCCATAAGGGCAGAAGTGGGAATGCTTAATGGTGATTGCACATTGTTCAGTTCCATTTGCAACTCCTCAGTTAATGAAACAGTCCATGCCTTCATGTAGCATGGTTTCACTTGATATTCACACCACATAATTGTTTAGGAATAAATGTAGCCACCTTCATTTGACACTCAGTGGCATTACCATTGCTGAATCCCTCACCATCAGCTTCCTGAAGGCTTATCATTGACCAGAAATTTAATGGTATCAGCCAATATCTAAGTACTGTGTCTATAACAGCAGATCAGGGACTGTTAATTTTTCTCTGGCTAACACAGGTCATCAAAGTCTATACAGCATCTATAAGGTACAAGTTAGGTGTGTGATGGAATACTCTCCACTTGCCTGGCTGAGTGCAGCTCCTCCAAAAGTCAAGAAGATCAACAACATTTAGGACAAAGCAGTCCGTTTTAGGTGCACTTTACCACCACCTTAAACATTCATTTCCCCCATCATTGATGCACAGTGGCTGTAGTGTGTACCATCTATAACATACACTGCAGCAGCTGACCAATGATCATCCAACAGCACCTCCCAAACCAGGGACCTATACCACCTGGAAGGATCAGATAGGCAGATGCATGGGAAGGCTACCCAAAAAATCCACTCCAATCCACACTCAATGCTGATTTGGAATGATATTGTTGTTCCTTCACTGTCGCTGGGTTGAAATTCTGGAACTCCCTTCCTGACAGCAGTGTCAGTAGTTCTGCACCACATGGTTTGTGATGGTTCATGAAGGTGCCTCACCATCACCTTCTCAAGGGATGCACAATAAATTCTAGCTTTGCCAGCAATGCTCACATACCGGGAATGAATGGAAAAGTATAATGCTGAATGTAGTGTTCAAGGCACAGTATAACTGGCGTACTACAGAGCTTCAATATGATGACCTTCGAAAATCTAGCTTGGCATGCTGTTTCCTTTATTGATTGGTGCTCAGCTACAGCTAAATATGGTCACTGTTGAGTCTTTTATCACTCCAAAATCCTTTTAAGCTTCTCTCCTGGAGATGACTTAAAGGACTGACAAATCCACAATCACATAAGAATGCATTAGAAGGAATAAAGCCTTATTCCACAGGTAAAACAGAAAGGCACCATAAAATCAGACTGCAAAAATATTAAATGAAAATTCTGAGAACATTGGTTCGACTGAAATTCACCAAAGAGAATATTATGTTTTGTCATGTAAGTTCCACATTTACACAACCAGCAAACGAAAAATGAAAGTTTTATGTTTTTAAGAAAGGTTTCTATGTTTTATGATTTCCACTCTCATTCTGTTAGCATTAATAATGTCCAATCCATGTTCCATGAGAGGTGTAATCTGCTTGCTGATAGATGCAGGAAGGAATTCAATGAGAATATGAAACTAGATTGCATAACTGTGGAAGATGGTGTAAAGCTTGCAAGGCATTCGAGTTGTTTTAAATACAATTCTTTTTTGATGCTTTACAATCCTCTCATCTGACTATCTCTCCTGAAGGAAGTAGTTCCCTACCAAGATACAGCTTCATGATCGTGATCACTCCCTGGTACCTAGCCCAGGCCCCCATTTTCCAAATGTGAGCCTTTAACAGTGAGTGTTGGCAGCTCAGTGTGATAGTGGCAAATATGAACTTGTCTTCACCAATGTCCACATACATGGTGAAACTATTTGATAATGATTAGTAAGCCTGGTCAATTATCCCCTCTTGAACCCTGAGATACCAATTGAAATGTTTTTATCGTGTTTGAATCAAAGCTCAAACCCAAATCCGAACAGCTCGAATTATCAGTAGATAAATTGGTTGAGCAAATCTCAATCATGTGCTCTGACATTTATTCACCACATTGGCCAGGAGGATAGCAGGTGTAAGGCCTTGGGTAAGATGTCACAAGAAAACACAACGGTTACTGTGTTCAGCCTTGCATTAACTATTTCCTGAATCAATACATTGCAAAGATGGTATCAAGAACAAAACCTTCAAAAATGAATCTTCCACAATGGAAGCAACATAGGAACACAGGACTAAGACAATTAGCCCCTTAAACCTGTTCCATCATTCACTGAGATAATGGTTGCTCTATAGCTTAACTCTATGAATCTCCCTCGCTGACTCTTAATACCACTAGCTAATAAAAATCTATCAGTCTCAGTTTTGAAACTTGCAGTTGAGTAGCCTAAATATCTTTTTGATGGAGAGAGAGCTCTAGAATTTGCCCCTAGATAGGTTAAAGGGATTAGTGGGGTAAACATGTGGGTTTACGGGGATAGGGTGGGATTGTTGTTGGTGCAGACTCTTCCACACAATTTCGTACTCACAACTCTGCTTTCTTTCCTTACAGGGAAAAAAAGAGTGCAGAACTTCAGCGAGAAGCAGAAAACCAGCTGAGAAGGGACGGGTTGCAGGGGACGGCCTCCAATGACAGTCAGCGTAATGGTCACTGGACTGGAAATGCATGGTTCACAAGAAGTCTAGTAGGACCAGGATTTTCAATCGGCCATGGGGGTGAGCACAGGAGCAGGTGCACTTTGAAAAGAATGCTTGAAAAAGGGATATCAATGTCCTGACTCACAGAAGGCCATAGAATCCCTACGGTGCAGAAGGAGGCCATTCAGCCCATTCAGTTTGCATCCACTCTCCAAAAGAGCATCCCATCCAGGCCAACCCCTGCCGTATCCCTGTAACCCTGTGCATTTACCATAGTTAATGCCCCTAACCTACACATCTCTGGACGCCAAGGGACAATTTAGCATGGTCAATCCACCTAACCTGCACATCTTTGGACTGTGGAAGGAAACCGAAGCACTCGGGGGAAACTAATGCAAATATGGGGAGAATGTGCAAACTTCACACGGACAGTCACCCAAGGCCAGAATTAAACATGGGTCCCTGAAGCTGTGAGGCCATGCTAGAATTTTCAAAGTGAGGGAAGAAAGAGGGAGGAGAGTGAGGAACCTGTTTGCTTCCAATTCATGGCCTATTAAACTGCTTGAGTGACACAGATGCAGCAGTGAGTAGGGACCAGAAATTATCTGGGCATCAGGATCACTATTCCACATTGAAAATCAGTGGCTTGCCATGAAACCATAAGTCTCTGAGGTACAGGTACACCCTGTGTCTAGGATCTTGCTCTCATTGAGATGGATCCCTCTGTCCATTCCTTGTATCCTGTGCAGGTGGCTCGTACTGGCCTCTTGATCCTCATCAGAGGTGCAAGCTACAGCTACATAACCTGCTCCTATGTCATGGAAAAGGTTCTGATAAGTAAAGTCAGGATGACTAAGTTCCACGACAGTGAACTGACTTCCCAATTGGCAATCATCTATTATGCAGTAAGAGCACACTCTCAGTGAAAGATGCTGTGGGCAGGCACCTCTCACCTACAGCTGTTCTGTTTCACCAGGTGAAGGATTCTCAACCTGCAGGTTTCACTGAAGAAGTACTCAGAAATCATAGAAACATAGAAACCCTTGAGTGCAAGAGGAGGCCATTCGACCCATCGAGTCTGCACCAACAACAATCCCACCCTATCCCCATAAACCCACATATTTACCCCACTAATCCCTCTAACCTATGCATCACAGGACACTAAGGGTCAATTTTAGCATGGCCAATCAACCTAACCCACACATCTTTGGACTGTGGGAGGACACCGGAGCACCCGGAGGAAACTCACGCAGACACGAGGAGAACGTGCAGACTCCACACAGACAGTGACCCAAGCCGAGAATCGAATCCAGGTCCCTGGAGCTGTGAGGCAGCAGTGCTAACCACTGTGCCACCATACTCCCCATTGTATTATCACATGGTTGAACATGGTGAATTCCACATCGCTCAGGGGATCCTGGTTCGAATCCCGGCTCAGGTCTCCACTGTCTGTGTGGAGTTTGCACGTTCTCCCCGTGTCTGCGTAGGTTTCCTCTGGGTGTTCAGGTTTCCTCCCACATTCTGATGGTTAGGTGCATTGACCCAACCAGGCGCTGGACTGTGGCGACTAGGGAAATTTCACTTCATTGCAGTATTAACGTAAGCCTTACTTGTGACTAATAAATAAACTTTTTAAAAAACTTTTAAAAACCTGTGCACTGACTGTTAAGGCCAGACTGCTGTGTTAAGTTCTCAGCTAATTGCAATTCTGAATATTTTAAGTACTTATCCAAAGGGTTTCCCACTTGCCTGTAAACCCACTTGGGTTAAACCGAAAGTGCACAGGATCATGTTGAGTTCCCACGTTATCACTACTTAACTACCTAAGGGCCCTAATTACCTGCCTACACTCAAATCTGGCTCTCTTTAACATTTCAGATTCACTCCAATGAGTCAACCATGTGGTAGAAACAGAATTTGTATGCAGTCCAGACAATGTAGAAGTGGTACCTTCTGCCCTCACTTTGAAAATTCTAGCATAGTGGCACAATGGCTAACTCTGCTACCTCACAGCACCAGGGAACCAGGTTTAATTCTGGCCTTGGGTGACTGTCTGTCTGAAGTTTGCACATTCTCCCCATGTCTGCTCCGGTTTCCTCCCAGTCCAAAGATGTGCAGGTTAGATGGATTGACCATGCTAAATTGTCCCTTGGAGTCCAGAGATGTGTAGGTTAGGGGCATTGGCTATGGTAAATGCACTGGGTTACAGGGATGGGCCTGGATGAGATGCTCTTTTGGGGAGTGGGTGCAGACTGAATAGGCCGAATGGCCTCCTTTTGCACTGTAGGGATTCTATTCCTTCCTGAACAATCAGTCTGTTTTTAATGATAATGCAGGAGGTTATTTTTCCAAGTATCAGTATCATTATTCCAAGTATCAGTATCATTATTAAATTTACTGAAATCAATTCCATAACTCGTGATGTTGGGGTTTAGAATAAATAGGCCAAGTTTCACTAGTGTACTTCAATAACCACTAGGCTACCACACCTCCATTGCGAATGACTGAATGGTATATAATTTGAACATGTGGACCATCTTTAGTGGTTGAATTAAGATCCTTATTGATTGATCAACCTTACTTTATTGATTTGATGTAACTCTGTTTACCATCCCTGAGAATTCAGTTGTGTTCATCCCATCCTGCTATCCTGTGGTTTTGAACAAGAATGATTTGTAAAGGATTTTGATTTCTGGCAAATTTGCATTATCCAGCTCCAGAATCGCAGAATGAATCCCTGCTGTCCTGTGGTTAATACAATTTATAGTTTGTGGCAAAAATGAAGCATTTTTGTTTCTGGCGGATTATTTGCTTAGATTCTTTCTTGATGGTCATCATCCTCACAGGATTAAACTGGTTGCTACCATCTGCTTCTGCAAACTGCAGGGAATAAACAGTACAGTATTGGATGTCAAAGGCAATAATAAATAACTTTTGCTTGTTCCTGTGGGAAGAAGAATGGTTGAATATGCTAACGTGTTTGGATGCAGATCGTGAGTTTAAATGGAGGAGAAGATCAATGAAATCTAGGACTGCTGGTGGTGCTATGTTACAATTCATTCAGTGGGTGGGATTTTCTGGCTGTGCTCAACCCAAGGCCGGAAAATCCCGCCCGAGGTTAACAGACTTGTGCATGGTCCGTGTCCCACCCGCTACGATTCCCGTGGCAGGCTTTGGGGGAAATTCCACCCAGTGAGTTTTCGTGTAGCTGAGGTAAAATGCACATTTACGTGCATGTTGTAATCTGGAGCTATGAATAGTGATGGTGGATGCTCCGACTTTCTTTTCATCATGAGGCTGACCAGGAATCTCTCCCATTCTTACTGCCTGCCATTGATGTGCATTGAATCTGCAGGTTGATATTCAACCCGATAGGTCACATTATGAACGCAACTTCCTGGACCATCACATCGTGGGGATGGGACTCAGACCCAGAGATTCTGCTTCAAAGGTAGGGACACGTATGTTATAGACAGGAGAGAGGGATAAGCTGAAGCCCTGATTCCCATTTCCCTTCTGTCCATAATCAATGTAGTTTATTTTTGAAAAGGTGGATGTGTTTGTTTCCAAACCTCCCATTTAATGTGCGGTCAATTTAAAAGTCACCAGCAGGGGACTTCCATGGATTTAAACAAGAAGGATTTACGAACTCACCCTGGAAAGTCTAACATTGCAGCAATGACACATCACACACCCAAGAAGGATATAATTAAGTAAGGTTGTGCATTTCTATAAGTATTAAAACAAAATGGAATAATTAGCAGTTTGTGTGTCTCTGAGAGTTTAGTGAGGAGGGGAGATTTACTACCTCTGAAAATGTAGTTCAGGTAAGTTCAGACATCTGGGGTCAGGTGCAGATTAACTGCAGGCTTCCTTTGAAGAGAAGGCTGTTCAGCACGCCATGGAGACATGTACCAGCTGGTGGCTGTTGTAATCGAAGGTCCAATTGCTTTCAAGTAATCTTAGAGCTTTTCAGAAAAAAGGCTGGAGGAAGCTGTATGAAAGATGTTTAAGTCTTGCAGTTCTTGAAAGGCAAGATGGCACAGCCTTTCTCTGCTGTTGTGGTGTTGTTGATGTTGGTCTGCAGACAGTCAAGGCCTCTTCTGGGTTTTGGAGTAAAAGATTTTCAGTAGCAGAGAACAGTTTCAATCACATGATTAATGGTCATTCATACACAATAGAATGTAAATGGTGCTTTTCCAGTAGTTAAAAATAGTTTGAGTGACATGGTCACCACTGATATTCAGTACAAGGAAAATGGTGGTTTTTCACCAGGCAGTGCCAGGGGATGGGGCCTATGGGGGCAGGGCCTATGGGGAAGGGCCGTTGGGGGCAGGACCTGGAGAGGTGGAGCTTTTGTGGGTGGAACTTGGAAGGGGTGGGGCTTATAGTGGAGGGGGCTTGTGGGGCGGGGCCACACCAGGGCAACTGGCCCGATCGGCGAGGGAAGGAGGACCCTCTGCTGCTCTGCATCGTGGTCGTTGGGGAGTCGGAGGGCACGATCACTCTGGACACCAGGGGGATGGCGGGTGCTGCATTTTTGGCAGTGTGGGGCTTGTGATCAGCCACGGGTCCCCATGATTGCAGGGGGGGCTGTGTTCAGGCTGCCTGCAACAGCAGAGGCCTGACATCTCTCTCTATCTCTGTCTGTCAGAGCTCTGCTGTTGCTATAGTACATGCACAATAGCTCCCTTTGCTGTTGCTATTGCACATGTGCAGACACAGAGGTCTGCACATGTGCAATAGCTCCCTCTGCTGGTTGGCTGGCAAATTGTGCCCCACCAACTGTCTGTGGCAACTAGAAACAGTCTAGCCATCTTTTTCATGCACTGTGTGCACAAGATGAGGCATAAAAACTCACCCACAAAACAGATCTGCAACTCTCTCATTTTCACGCTAGCTGGACACTTAGAATCATTCTTGTAAAATTCCGCCCATGGAATATAGTTCACCATTCTGGTCTCTGTTATAGTAAGGACATAAAGACGCTGAGGCGGCGTTTAAAATATTTACAAAGAACATCTCAGAATTGAGAGATTATGACTATCAGGAAGACTGAACAGGTTGGAATTACTTTCTTTAAAAATGAGAAAGCAACCAAATAGAGGTCCTTAAAATTATTAACAGATTCAATGGGGTAGATGTTTCCACTTGTGGTGGAACCCAAAACTGGACGTCATCAATAAAAGATATTCATTAATAAATCTAACAATGAATGCAGAAGAAACTTCTTCAGCCATTGAGTTGCTGGATTGTGGAACTTTCTGGCATTCAGCGAAATAGTTGAAGTGAATAAGAACATAAGAACATAAGAAATAGGAGCAGGAGTAGGCCATCTAGCCCCTCGAGCCTGCCCCGCCATTCAATAAGATCATGGCTGATCTGACGTGGATCAGTACCACTGATAAATAGATAGATAGAATAGCATAGATACATTGAAGGGAAAGCTAGATAAATACAATTTACAGCAATCAGCTGCTTAATGAGTCTCTGGGCAATTGTTCCTAATGCATGCTTCAACTCCTTAACCAAGACAGTGTGTCTCACACTTAGTGTGGGCTAACCAGCATTTCAGCTTAAGACCCAACCTTGACCACCTTGGAGCTCAGTAGTGCCTGAATCATTACTAAAAATCATCCCCATTAAAGTCCAGGCGAATTCTTGATCGCTGTCAGCACAAGTAATAATGTCTTGTAATCACAGCCTGATTACAGCGGTTGGATCAGATCAATAGATTTCTCAGGAAGGGCTCAAGTTACTTAATTAAAATATCCCATATGATTGACATTTTGGGGTTTCATTCTGAAGCAATAGATTTGATTGACAGCTTTATCTTAGGTGGGGACTTAAGCAGAGTGGCAGGGCTATGATTCTTTGTAATCCTTTTGATGTACTGCACTATGCAGCCTGGAAATTCAAGTTATGGGCTCTTGCACTTGGCTCAGTAGTCAGGCTCAAATCTATAGAGAGAGAATTAATCTTGGACTCTGATAATGGATAACCTTCGAAAAGAACTGCTTCATGGGCAAGTTTAATGTTGACTATTACTGCACGAGAAGTTGTTTGTTGTCTTTGACATTTCAAGGAGATTATTAAAGTTTGTAATTACTGTAAATGAACTGTCCCGACTGAATACTGTTCATTAAGCTCACAAAACCAAAATTGTTACAGTAGAAGGCTCTGTTGTGACTGCACCAGCTTTCTGAATGAGCAATTCACCTAGTACCATTCCCCCACTTTCGCCCCGTAACCCAACAAATGCTTCTTTTTCAGATACTGGTCTAATTCCCTGTTGAATGCCTTGATTGTGGTGACAAAGACCTGTTTCACACCTGGGGACCTAGATACTCGCTGGAGATGCACACCCTGGTCTAATAAAGACTATGAAATTTCCTTATGAGACTTGTCCAGGAAATGGCGAGTGTGAAATCCGCAAAATATGACAAGATGTTATTTGTCCCTATGTTCTCCTTTGCTTGTATTTTTATGATGCAGGCCATTTGCTTGTGTGTTGCCGCAGTTACAAGACTATGCTTGTTCCACCACTGACCTTTGGGGCAGGATTTTCTGCCCCCCTGCACGGCGTGTTTTCTGGTGGTGGTGTGGAAGTTAAAATGCTCAGATTTTAAAAATTATGCCTTCCCTGTAACAGCTTGTGAGAATGTTATCAATTGCAGACCTTCAAGGGAGCCTGTCTGCTTTCAGGATAGTCCTTCACTTGCATAGCCCACATAACATTCTGCTTTTTGACCTTCACCAGAGGGTGAACAAAACCAGATTTTTCCATAACAAATACCAAAGGCGAGATATGGGGATATGCTATGCAAATGAAGGATAAGCAGAAGTCAATTTTTCACCGAATGAGAAAGGGTAAAAAGCCAGGATTTAATTGACAAATATGTATCTTAATGAAGGATGTGAACAAAATGCTTGTTCCTGATTTGCTGTAATTGGCTATAACTGATGAGTTGTTTCTCTATAACGTCAGAACCACTCCAGCCATTTTGATGGGGACGGGGGAGTTCTCCTTGTGCACAAGGAATTAAAGACCTTGCATTGGATACATGGTGTCTTGACCTGTTTGTTTTAAGAGTCAATTAATTGCGCCTAAGGTTGCTGGTACCCAAGGATCTCTGACAGTGGAGGTAACCCGCCAATGTAAACGACATTTTGTGTTGCTTGCTGGCCGCACCGTCAGGGAATCCAGTGGAATCCAGCACACCAGCGGCAGGACCGGAAGATCCATTGGCGGGCAGGACCGGAAGCTTCAGCCCTTGGAATTTTGACAGCTTGTATTTTACCCACATCCAACAAATATTTCAGAGCCATATTTAGACCCCCCCCCCAAATACCTATCTTATTGGGTGGGAAGAAATGCAACAATGGACAAACTGTGACTACACTGTATTCTTTTTAATCTCCTGGATCATTTTAAATACAGCTGTACATTGGGATAGTTTGTATAGTATTCCAGATTCTATATATTGTTTTTATGCATTAATTAAGACATTAATTAATCCTTGCGTTTCTTCATAGTCTTGACTAGTTGTAGGATATCCCAAGGTATGATGAACCCCTTCACAAAAATAGCAGGTGGTAGACTTCATCTCATTGGTATGTCTGTGTAATGAATAAAGTTTTAAGTTATCAAATTGTACTGTACAAAAGTTTAGTGATGAAAAGCCTCAATGAGTTTATATCATTGGGAATGTTGTTAAGAAATCTTTAATTGGCATCTCTTTATGTGCCTGCCAAACACAGAAGCATGCTGAGATTGTTGTTGCATTTGGGCTCCAGTGAGTCCAGCATTAGCTGATCAAGAAAATAATCAAATACCAAAACTGGGATGCTGATTGGCTTGAAGGCTAGAATTGTAAAAAAAAGGGAACAAGTCAAGGTGACCTCCCTTGCCTCATTTCTCGGCAGTAACTGGTGGCATGCCATTATGTGGAGATGCCGGCATTGGACTGGGGTAAACACAGAAGAGTAACCTGGTGTTGTTAAAACTCTTACTGGGCATGCCATTGGCCAGTCGTGGGATCTTCTGGTTCCATCACTGTCATTGATTTCACCCCACATCGCTGGGAAATACATGGTGGGAAGTGCGCCATAGGTGAGACCAGAAGATCTCTTTGGCGTGAAGAACCAGAAGATCGCGCCAAAAGAAACAAGGTAGTAGGGATAGTAATCTATGTAACTAATACCACAGTTAACTATAAAACAAAAATCATTCTGATTGATTAAAAGTAATCTTGAAGGAAAGCTGCTTAAATATTCATGCAAAACAATCTCCTACATGAAAATACAGACATGTTGATGCAGTGAACTAAAAAAAGTTTATTTATTAGTCACATGTAAGGCTTACATTAACACTGCAAAGAAGTCACTGTGAAATTCCCCCAGTCGCCTCATTCCAGCATCTGTTCAGGTCAATGCACCTCACCAGCACGTCTTTCAGACTGTGGGAGGAAACCGGAGCACCCAGAGGAAACCCACAGGGAGAACATAAGAACATAAGAAATAGGAGCAGGAGTAGGCCATCTACCCCTTTGAGCCTGCCCCGCCATTCAATAAGATCATGGCTGATCTGAAGTGGATCAGTTCCACTTACCCGCCTGATCTCTATAACCCCTAATTCACTTACCGATCAGGAATCCATCTATCCGCGATTTAAACATATTCAACGAGGTAGCCTCCACCACTTCAGTGGGCAGAGAATTCCAGAGATTCACCACCCTTTGAGAGAAGAAGTTCCTCCTCAACTCTGTCCTAAACTGAACCCCCTTTATTTTGAGGCTGTGCCCTCTAGTTCTAGCTTCCTTTCTAAGTGGAAAGAATCTCTCCACCTCTACCCTATCCAGCCCCTTCATTATCTTATAGGTCTCTATAAGTTCTCTATAAGAACATACAAACTCCACACAGACAGTGACCAAAGCCAGGAATTAAACCTGGGTCCCTGGCGCAGTGAGGCAGCAGTGCTAACCACTGTGCCACCATGCCGCCCTATATAACAATATCACACATCTATAAGGAAAGAAACAAAATTTGTGCCTAAAATGGGCTGATTTGGTACAACCCCATGCCCAAGCCTAATTCACTACTGGGCCTTATTTTAATGGAAGCTACATGCTGTGGATGCATATGTACATATTAATGCAGCTCCCCATTGAGGCATTCCCAGTTTGGACCACCTCTAACTTTTGAGTTGGTTGGCCCTGCTAGAAGGGTGGCTTGAAGGGACATGAACCCAATCCGAAGTATCTCACATTATTTTCACAGAGGAAGGAGAAGCACTCCTATACCTTCTGACAACAGAGGCAGATAACTTTGAAAATACGTCATGGTTATTTTCTTGATTAGCCTCCAAGGGGTCCTTCACGGACTGCTCTTCAACTTCTTAGAATCTGGTAAAATCATATCTTCTGCAATGTGTTAATCCCTGAACTGGAATAGGACTCCCAGTGTGATCTAAAGTAAGCTTATTTTACATACTGTGGGCCCGATTTTACCATTTTGATTTTAAGTGCAGGGCGAATTTGAAACTGGGAGAGTTTCAGATCCAACTTTTAGACCCGTTCCGAGGTCCCCCCCATGCGCACTCTGCCTGCAACAATATCAGTGAGTCCGAATTGCGCTCCTCAAGCTTGTGGGCAGGGCTTAAGGTGTCCAAAACCCGGCAGTTCTGATCGGCGCCTCCAACTGCGCATTCTCAGAAAAAAAAATGATAAGAATACTGCTCCCCCGCCACATCGCTGCCGGGCTGGATAATGCCTCCCCCTGGCCCCCACAGACATTGCCCCACCCCCACAACATTACTGATCCCCTTATCCCCCCACCCTCCACCACCCAGACCGATCGTGGCCCCCTCCCCAGTGATCACTTTCCCCAGTGATCTCAGGCAGAGTGGCAGTGGACCCTCCCCCTTCCCCCCCACTGATCTCAGGCAGAGAGATCTACCTTCCCCTCCACCCTACAGATATCCAGCAGGGTGGTCCCCCTCAACCCCACCCCAGACCCTCCCACACAAGGCCCCCATCTCCTTCGGACTCCGGTGGCTGTGTGTCACCTCCCTCCCTCTCCCTGTGCGCAATCATTGAGGCAGTGATCCACCATCCCCCCACCCCACCATCAGCACACATGCAAGTGCTCACTTGCATTCCCCTCAATGCTAAGAAGCAAACTGCATGGAACTTGCTGGAATGCTCTGCCAAACTGCCTGCAGCTGATCTGCCCTAATGAGGGGCAGCTCATTAAAAACCCACCAATGGACAGGCAGGCAGTACAGGACAATGTGTGCACGACCAGACTTTTCTGCGGGCGATCTGGACAGGCTACTGGATGCAGCAGAGGTGAGGCAGGACATGCTCTTCCCCCCAGGAGGACATAGAGGGCTGTTGAAAATGTGGCCTGGGAGGCAGTCACTGCCTCAGTCAGTGCCAGGGCACTGGCCCCCCGAACCGGGAAACGGTGCTGGAAAAAAGTCAATGACCTCATCAGGGCGGCAAGGGTGAGTGCTTCCCCCAAATCTCCCCAGATCCTTCCATCCCCAGCACTCTGCATGCTTCCAGCTCCTGAACCCCAAGCAGCTCCTTCCTACCCCCCCAAAAGCCCCACTGCGCTTGCCCTCTAAGGGCCACCACCTGACATTCTGTAGGAGTCACACCATCATTTCTTTCATGGCTCCTTCTGTCTCGATGTGGAGATGCCGGCCTTAGACTGGGGTAAGCACTGTACGAAGTCTCACAACATCAGGTTAAAGTCCAACAGGTTTATTTAGTAGCACAAGCTTTCAGAGTGTCACTCCTTCTTCAGGTGAACACAACACTTTAACCTGGTGTTGTGAGACTTCTTACTGACCTTCTCTCTCAAGAAGGTCAGTAAGAAGTCCAAGAAAGAAAACTCAGAGAATTCTGTTCAGTCCCTCAGCTGTGGCCTGCTGTGACTCGGCCAGGGAGAGGGAGGGAGGTGACACACAACCATCGGAGTCTGAAGGAGATGGGGGCCTTGTGTGGGAGGGTCCAGGGTGGAGATGAGGGGGACCACCCTGCTGGACATCTGTAGGGTGAAGGGGAAGGTAGATCTCTCTGCACTAGGACCCGAGGTCAGTGCTGAGACCTGGATCCATGCTGCAAGTCAGACATCGGACACCTTGCTGAGCAACACCCTCCCCGGCCCCCACTCCCCGACACTGTCGCAGAGCTGAGAAAGAAAATGGCCGCAACGAAAGGACACTCGTCAGCAGCAGAGAGCTGTCGGATGCTAGGCACTTACCTCCTCACTCGCCCTCACTGATGGAGCGCCCAAATCGGACTTTTATGGAGCATGTCTGTTTCGTGCCGATTCCAGATTGGCGAACACAGTGGTAAAGGGGGAAGTGTTGGTAAAGTTGGGCGTGCAGCCCAGTAAGCCAATTTGAATGCATTCAAATGCCTCATGCCTGACTTTATCAAGTTCTTGCACCCAAAAATGGGCGCAACGCGATGGTAAATTCGGGCCCTGTAGGTGGGCTGCCTGCTCACCTATTGACAGAATATAAATTTTACTAGGTTCTTGTTAACACTTTTTATATAAATAATTTCACTTCTGTTACAAGTAATATATGGATACTAAATATTATTTCTGAATATTGAGCATCAAGGAGCAAGGTGTCCCATCACTCCTTCCCTAATTCAAATTTCAAACCCAAAATGGATAGCTATGAGTTGAATTTCTCCCATTGTCTGCTAAAAGCAGTCGCTGAAACCCAGGATACCAGTTAAATATCATTTTCCACATCTATCCTGTCACGTCAGTGAAGGAGGATGATTCAACTGTTCCACAAATTGAGGGGGTAATTTCGAACCCCCAGAAAGGGAAGGTGAAATTTTAAAATGCAGAACACCCTCAAAGCCAACTGTGAACCCATTTTTGGTTTTAACAATGGCAGGATGGTGGGCCAGTGTTGGAACCATAGAACCAGGGAATGGTTACAGCACAGAAGCAGGTCATTCAGCCCATCATGGCTGCCAACCCTCTCGGAGAGCAACTCGCCTAGTCCCGCTCTTCCACCTTTTCCCCTGCATTTTCTTTTCATTTCAGGTAATGAGTTAACTCTCTTGAATCCCTGAATAGACCTGCCTTCGCCACATGTCAGGCACTGCATCCCAGATCCGAACCATTCACTGCATAAACATTTTTTTCTTTATGTCCTCGTTGTTTCTTTTTCCAATCACCATAAATCAGTGTCCTCTGGTTCGCGCCCTTCCACCAACAGGAACAGTTTCTCCCTATTATCTGCTTTTTCCAGACCCGTCATGGTTTTGAAAACCTCTATCAAGTCTTCTCTAATCTTCTCTTCTCCAAGGAAATTACCCCAGCTTTTATAATCCATCCCCTAACTTTATCCCTGAAACCATTTCCATGAACCTTTCTTTGCAATCTCTCTAATGCCTTCATCTCCTTCCTAAAGTCTGGTGCCCAAAATTGGATGTGACACTTCAGTTGAGGCCAAATCAGTTTTCTTTTCATAAAGTTTAATTCTAACTTCTTTGCTTTTGTACTCAATGCCCTATTTATAAAACTTTACGCTTTAATACCATTCTCTCAATTCTTCTGCCACCTTCAATGACTTGTGCACATGTACCCCAAGATTCCTCTGCTTATTTACTCCTTTAGAATTGTACCTTTTATTTTATATTGCCTCTCTTCATGCTTCCTTTCAAAATGAATCATTTTAACTTTTCTGAATTAAACTTTATTTGTTACATCTTAGCCCCATTCCACCAGCCTATTTAAATCCTCTTAACAGTGACGAGACAGAGAAACTGCTGAACTGGTGCGGCGACAATAATCTCTCCCTCAATGTCTACAAAAATTCAGGAAGCGTAGAGGAGAACATGCCCCCGCTACATCAACGGGGATGAAGTAGAAAGGGTCGAGAGCTTCAAGTTTTTTGGTGTCCAGATCACCAACAACCTGTCCTGGTCCCCCCATGCCGACAGTATAGTTAAGAAAGCCCACCGATGCCTCTACTTTCTCAAAAGACTGAGGAAATTTGGCATGTCACCTATGACTCTCACCAACTTTTACAGATGCACCATAGAAAGCATTCTTTCTGGTTGTATCACAGCTTGGTATGGCTCCTGCTCTGCCCAAGACCGCAAGGAACTACAAAAGGTAATGAATGTAGCCCAATACATCACGCAAACCAGCCTTCCATCCATTGACTCTGTCTACACTTCCCGCTGCCTCGGCAAAGCAGCCAACATAATTAAGGACCCCACGTACCCCGGACATTCTCTCTTCCACCTTCTTCCGTCGGGAAAAAGATACAAAAGTCTGAGGTCACGTACCAACCCACTCAAGAGCAGCTTCTTCCCTGCTGCTGTCAGACTTTTGAATGAACTTACCTTGCATTACTTAATCTTTCTCTACACCCTAGCTATGACTGTAACTCTACATTCTGCACTCTCTCATTTCCTTTTCTATGAACGGTATGCTCTGTCTGTATAGCGCGCAAGAAACAATACTTTTCACTATATGCTAATACATGTGACAATAATAAATCAAATCAAATTAAAATCAAATCTTAATGAACATCTAGGATTCAAGAAGTGGATCAATTGCTTATGAGACTGTAAACCTGAAATTTTATATCTTATCCAACTTTAATGCGAGTCAGTTAGGTTTCCCAGGCCTCAGAAACCACAGGAGTTAAAAAGAGAAGTGTTATATTATAGGAACGAGTTGTTTTATGAATTTACAACACCGAGTGACACATTCACTGTCACGCGTAACATTGTGAACAAAATCTTGAGCCCGCGTTTGCCATCTGCGAGATTGCCAGCAGGGGCTAAATATCCAGAAACCACAGTTTTCGCCACCAGAGCAGGCCTGAACCTGCTTTATTACAATTAACCCATCCCCCCCACCCCCTTCACTGTATCTTCAACTCCCATTGTTTATTGAAACTGTGCCGACGCGACGTCACATTGACGTGGTTCACACACATGTGAACCTGTCATGTGGGTCTCCCCAGGGGCGCAACAGAGAGTGTAGCCCCCAGCGGACAAGGGACATGGTCGGGCAGTGCCCTGGTAATGCCCCAAGGAACAGGTTGGCACTGCCAGGTTGGCACCATGCCACCCTGGAGATCCCCGGGGCTTAAGGCTATCACGAAAACTAGATCTCGCCCGTAGCTCAATTGCTGATTTCATGACAGGAAAGGTCTTGAACCTTACAGATGAAGAAGCATGCATCGTCTAACATCATACTTGGGCTGAGCCAGCTGCCAGTGATGTGAGTGAACTCCTGGAGCCATGCCCCAGATTGTACAACATTTTAAAGAAATGTGGTGGGGAAGCCTAATTAAAATTTTCATGTGGCACTTTACACAAAGAACTGAACAAAGGAAGCAATGAAAAACTGACCAGAATTCAGGCCATTTTCAATCTAAATTACCAGGTGGAAACAGAACAGTTTTGAGTCAGCGACCCATTATATTTGTATATCCCATCCCTTGGAATCAAAGATGCACAAAATGTGGTAGGTTAGAATTGCAGCATAGACCCTACACCACATCATTTTAAGTATATTTATGCTAACTTTTTAATAATTATCTATTTCCTTCCATATATATATATATGTATAATGCTTCAGGGTTTACAGCTGCTCTACTTCAAACACCATATTGCCAGCCAGTTAGTACATCTTCTCAATTCCCAGGTTGCTTTTAGTTCAGCTGCTTATAACCCAAGCACGTAGTTCATATGATTGTTAGTTATAACCTTATAATCTTAGATGCAACCCGCAGTACAGAAGAAATAAATTCAATTTAATTTTGTGTGTCACAGTCCAGTTGGCAAAAAAAAATTATATTAAATCTCCTCAGCAGCAGTCAAACAAAATAATATTTTCTAAGATGAAAAATAAGTGTCAAGGAACACCTCAAAAGTCTTCTCAACTGCTGTGGGGCATTAACATATCCTAGGCAAAAGGTGAGATGCACTGATAATACATTTCTGATTATATTTTAATGTACAAATCCAGTTACAGATATATAAAGGGAAAACAAATCGTTGGTGCTTGTTGAAGGTTTAAATATTTAAAGCCCACTTTCCTCCATTTTGGAAAGGGAAAAGAAAAGTTTTACTAACTGAGACTGCCCATGGGATGCCCCAAACATTTCTTTTTACAAATTCCTTGAAGCGGCAACTAATACAGTTTCTGCTAAGCAGAGGTTGCTCGCATAGTCACATCATTCCATTCATAATGTTTACCATAAAGCCAAAATGAGGCAGCTAGATATGAAGTTTAAAGAAAGGGGTATAGACCTGGAAATCTGATAACATTGCATTTGTTTATTGGATGCGGAACATTTGCAAAAGCCCCCAAAATGTTGGGTGAAATTAGTGACCATGAGGAGACCATAGGACATGAGATGTAGGAGCGGAAGTAGGCCATTCAGCTCATTGAATCCGCTCTGCCATTCTGATCTGATATGATAATCCTCAATTCCACTTTCCTGCCTTACCCCCTGATGCACATCAATTTAGACACGAGGCTCGAGGCTTAAGTAAATGAAGGCTTTTATTTACTATTAATGAAGCTATCAGAACTTATGTACACTATCCCAGACTGAAGGGGTCCCGGCCAGAGCAGGGACTCTTATACCTCTCCCAGGAGGCGGAGCCCAACTGGGATGTGCCACAACAGTATCATACACAGGTGTAACAACCCCACCCTAACCCAACAGCAACAATAGAACAATCCAACAGTAACATATGTACATCCTTGTAGTCCTGGCCAGCCCCTGGCTCAGCACTATCCAGTGGGAACCAACGATGGTTCACCACACCCCCATAACCCTTGATTCCCTTACTGATTAAAAATTTGTCTATCTCAGCCTTATGAGACATATAGGTATACATGGGGAGGTAGTAAATTGGATTAGACACTGGCTCAATGGAAGAAGCCAGAGAGTGGTTGTGGATGATTGCTTCTCTGAGTGGAGGCCTGTGACTAGTGGTGTGCCGCAGGGATCGGTGTTGGGTCCATTGTTGTTTGTCATCTATATCAATGATCTGGATGATAATGTGGTAAATTGGATCAGCAAGTTTGCTGATGATACAAAGATTGGAGGTGTAGTGGACAGTGAGGAAGGTTTTCAAAGCTTACAGAGGGATTTGGACCAACTAGAAAAATGGGCTGAAAAATGGCAAATGGAATTTAACGCAGAGAAGTGTGAGATATTGCACATTGGAAGGACAAACCAAAGTAGAACGTACAGGGTAAATGGTAGGACTCTGAAGAGTGCAGTTGAACAGAGGGATCTGGGAATACAGGTACAGAATTCCCTAAAAGTGACGTCACAGGTGGATAGGGTCGTAAAGAGTGCCTTTGGTACATTGGCCTTTATAAATCGGAGTATCGAGTATAAAAGTTGGAGTGTTATGGTAAGGTTATATAAGGCATTGGTGAGGCCGAATTTAGAGCATTGTGTACAGTTTTGGTCACCTAGTTACAGGAAGGATGTAAATAAGGTTGAAAGAGTGCAGAGAAGGTTCACAAGGATGTTGCCGGGACTTGAGAAGCTGAATTACAGAGAGAGATTGAATAGGTTGGGACTTTATTCCCTGGAGCGTAGAAGATTGAGGGGAGATTTGATAGAGGTGTATAAGATTTTGATGGGTATAGATAGAGTGAATGCAAGCAGGCTTTTTCCACTGAGGCTAGGGGAGAAAAAAACCAGAGGGCATGGGTTAAGGGTGAAAGTTTAAAGGGAATATTAGGGGGGGCTTCTTCACGCAGCGAGTGGTGGGAGTGTGGAATGAGCTGCTGGATAAAGAGGTAAAAGCGGGGTCACTTTTAACATTTAAGAAAAACTTGGACGGGTTCATGGATGAGAGGGGTGTGGAGGGATATGGTCCAAGTGCAGGTCAGTGGGACTAGGCAAAAAATGGTTCGGCACAGACAAGAAGAGCCAAAAGGCCTGTTTCTGAGCTGTAATTTTCTATGGTTCTATGGTTCTAAACAACTCAGCCTCCGTAGCCGTTTGTGGTAAAGAATCCCACAGACTCACTACCCTCTGAAGGAAGAAATTCCTCCTAGTCTCTGTTTTAAAAGCTGATCCCTTACTCTGAGAATATGCCCTCTGGTCCTAAATTCTCCCACAAGGGGAAACAACCTCACAACATCTATCCGGTAAATCTCCCTGAGAATCCTATATGTCTCATAAGATCGCCTCTCATTCTTCTCAACTCTAATGAGTACAGGCCCAAACTACTCAACCTCGCCTCTCAAGAAAATCCCTCCATCCCTGGGATCAACCTGGTGAACATTCACCGGTCTGCCTCCAATGTCAGTATATCTTTTCTTAGATAAGGACACCAAAACCATTCTCAGTATTCAAGGTATGGTCTAACTAGTGCCATGCATAGTTTTAGCAAGACTACCCTATTTTTATACTTCATTCTCTTTGAAATAAAGGCCAACATTCCATTTGCCTTCCCAATTACATCCTGACCTTGCAAGCTAGCTTTCTGTAATTTATGCTTGAGGATCTTCAAATCCCTCTGTACTGGAGTTTTCTGCAGTCTTTCTCCATTTAAATAATTCCAGCACCTTTATCCTTTCTACCAAAATGCATAATTTCACATTTTCCTACAGTATATTCCATCTCCTAAGTTTTTGCCCACTCAGTTAACCTCACTATATCCTTCTGCAGACTCTTTGGACGAGATTTGTCTCCTTCTCCGTGACACGTTTGGTTTCAGCAGGAGACAGTGGTCACCCGCTGGCGGTGGGGTCTTATGGTCCTGCTATTGTCAACATGGTTTTCTGTTGAACACACCCCCCACTGCCTGGAAATCTGTGATGGGGGTGTGCAGTCAGCAGGACCATAAGATCCCGCCGCCGTGAACGGCCACAAGATTTCAGCAAATGTGTTATCCTCACCACTCGCCTTCCCATCTATTTTTGTGTCATCTGCAAACTTGGTAATAGTTCACTCACTTCCCTCATCCAAGACATTAATATATGTTATAAATAATTGTGTCCTCAGCAATGATCCGTGTGGCACTCCACTCACTACAGGTTGCCATACTGCGAAGGCCTCTCTTATATCAACTCCCTCTCTCCTACTAGTTAGCAAATCAGTTATCCATGCTAATATACCACCCCCAACACCATGGGCTCTTTATCTTATTAATTAACCTTTGTACAGTTCTTTATCGAATGCATTTTGGAAATCCAAGTCTATTGCATCTACTTGTCCCCCTTTAGCTATTCTGATCATCACTACCAATAACTAGTGCTGAGCACTCAAGATATGGGATCCTTGCTGATGGGTCCAACCAATGAACAGAGTAGTGAGTTCTGGCTGCTCACAGAAATCATTGAATTGAGCAGGCAGCATAACATTGACATCCTGCCCTCAATTTTCAGGGGTTAACCAATCTAGTCCCGCTTGCTGTGATCCAGTTCTCCTGAATCTGAAAACCCAATATGCAATTCTTCATCTATGAGTGTCAGTCAAGTCAATGAATGTTGGTGGAATGATGGAGTGTGGGAACGGAGCGGCCCATCATATCCAAGTCAAATCCTGAATTCATATCCAGCCTGTCACATGCACGCAGTTTGCAATACTGGAACAGAAACCGGTATTGATCATTTTATCTCCCCTTCCATAACCCAGTGTTTCTGTGCCAAGCCAGGCCAGTAATAATGCTCCGATCATTACCTCTACAAAGATGAGCTTATCTCCAGATAAATTATTTAACTTAAGATCTTTCCTAAACTTTGTGGCACATTGCCAAACTGGTGAAGAAATTTTACTAAGCTACTTGAGAAAAATAACTATCAAAACGAGCATGTCAAGCAAATGCTAATTTTCAATGTGTTCAGAGGGCGGCACGGTAGCACAGTGGTTAGCACTGCTGCTTCACAGCTCCAGGGTCCTGGGTTCGATTCCCGGCTTGGGTCACTGTCTGTGTGGAGTTTGCACATTCTCCTTGTGTCTGTGTGGGTTTCCTCCGGGTGCTCCAGTTTCCTCCCACAGTCCAAAGATGTGCGGGTTAGGTTGATTGGCCATGCTAAAATTGCCCCTTAGTGTCCTGGGATGCGTAGTTTAGAGGGATTAGCTGGTAAATATGTAGGGATAAGGGAGTGGGGCCTGGGTGGGATTGTGGTCAGTGCAGACTCGATGGGCCAAATGGCCTCTTTCTGCACTGTAGGGTTTCTATGATTTGAATTATAAGACTGTCCTAATTAAGCTATTACATCAAACAGGTAGCAAATGTTTGAATAGAGAGGGAAAAGCAATGAGAGATTTTCTTGCAAATAAAAGTCAATTTTCTAAATACCTGTCCTTTGGTCTGTTGACATGAAAGTGCTTCAAGAGATTTCAGTGTCACTGAAACGCTATAAGATTCAGAAAAGAATTATATTAGCTCGGGGCATGGACTGCAAATTTCTAATGACACAATTCATGAATTCAGCATACACATCTATATAACGACAGCAATATTATACATTCAAAGTGAGGTTAACTGCAGTCAAACAGTTATAGATCAATGTTTTATTTGCCTGGAGGGAGGAATATGTAATGTTTGTAATAGTATTTTATAGAATCTGGGAGAGCTATGTACATTACAGAAGAAATCATAGAATTGAATAATGGTCACAACACAGAAGGAGCGTATTTGGCTCATCATTTCCATGCTCTGAAACAGAAAATCAGTTAATCCAATTCCAAGCTCCCCCACCACTCCACTTCTTTACCACAATTCTACTTTTTTCAGGTGCTTGTCCAATTCTCTTTTCAATGCCAATTGATTCTGTCCACCCCATAATCACAGGCAGTGCACTCCAGATCCATTTTGGCGGTTGTAAAATAATGGCCTAAAATTTCCAGTCAGGGTCAGAGGTCCTGTCTCCGATGCTGTTCAAACAGCAAACTATCCACTGACCTGCATAGGTTGAACAGGCTTCAACTTCAGAACAACAATAAAGCAGAACTCCGTCGGCACAAGAATCCTTGCAGAGAGAAGCAAAGGGAATCTGCGCAAGAGTCAGAACCCTTTTTATGGCATTAGCTGCTGTGTCCTGCTGTTTTTAGGTCCCCAATCTTCTCGGTGTGTTTGTGAATGGATGTATGAGTGAATAGGTGAGTGAATGGATGAGTGTATAGGTGTTGAAGTGGGTGAGGTAAGTGGGAAGATTGGGACTGGTGTAAGGTTGCAGCTGGGCAGGATGGCAGGTGAGCGGGGGGCAGTCAGGAAGGTTGGCAGCCGAGTAAGATGGCGAGTGAGTTGGGTGGCAGCTGGGTAGTTTTGCAGCTGAATATGGTAGGAAGCGGTTATGGTTGCAGCTGGGTAGGATGACCACTGGTGAAGGTGGCTGAATGGGTATTTGGGTTGGAGGGAATTGAGGGTCAAGGTGTGGTTGGGGTCAGGGTGCGGATGATGGATCGGGGGTAGTCAATAGGTCAAGCTGGAGGTGTCATTGTAAGTGACTGACGTGGGTGTGGGGGATGGAGGGGGAGGGGGGGGCGGGGAGGGGTAGGGGTGAGGGCATCAATTGTGTAGCCACCCAGGAGTTCAACTTGGGTTTTTCTGTCTAACATTCATAGAATTATAGAATCCCTACAGTGCAGAAGGAGACCATTCAACCAATCTAGTTTGCATCAATTCTCTGATATAGTGTCTAACCCAGGCCCTCTCCCCTGCCTAATCCCCATAAACCTGCACATTCACCAAGGCTAATCCATCTAACCTACACATTCTGAGACACTCGGGGGCAATTTAACATGGCCAATCCACCTAGCTTGTTCATCTTTGGACCGTGGGGGAAAGCCTGAGCACCCGGTGGAAACCCATGCAGACACGGGGAGAACTGCAAACTCCACACATTCACTCAAGGCTGGGAATGGAGGGATACAAACGAAAGGTCTAGTTGGACCAATGAGCGGCACAGGCTTGGAGGGCCGAAGGGCCTGTTTCCTGTGCTGTACCGTTCTTTGTTCTTTGTTCTTTGGTATTGAACGCAGGTCATTAGGTCTGTGAGGAAGCAGTGCTAACCACTGTGCCACCATAGTGCAATTCTTGGGTAATTATCCAGCTAAGTCAGAACTATCCAGAGTCCCTGACTCCAACTGAGAGTGTCAAAGGGAGCAGGCAAATTGCCCATTGTAAGTTCAAACTTCCCAGGCAATTCCCACGGAATCAATATGTCAGGACCTCCATGAGGTGCTGAAATGCATTTTAGGGGTAAATCCAATCTCCAACAATCCAGAGACTGGAAGATATGGTCAATGTGCACGTGTCAATGCAACTAATCTAACTTAAATTTACAATTAATGGACAAGAGTTAATGTGAAGGAGACTAAGATGTGATGAGGCATGAGTTGACTATGATGGATTAGGAAACAGCGCTTAAAGGGATGACAGTGGATAGGCAATGCAAACATTCAAAGAGTGTGTGGATGAATTGCAACAATTGTCCATTATTGTCCAGCGCAAAAGTAAAACGGGAAAGGTGGTCAAACCATGGCTTATAAGGGGAAATTAGAGCTAATATTAGATCCAAGGAAGAGGCATATAAATTGGCCAGAAAAAGCAAAAGACCTGAGTATTGGGAGCAGTTTAGATTTCAGCAAAGGAAGACCAAGTGATTGATTAAGGGGGAAATAGAGTACATAAGTAAGCTTGGGGGGAACATAAAAACTGATTATAAAAGTTTCTATATGCATATGAAGAGAAAAAGATTGGTGAAGACAGTCAGAAACTGGAGAATTTATAATGTGGAACAAAGAAATAGCTGACCAAGTCATTACATACTTTGGTTCTGTCTTCACAAAAGAGGACATAAATAACATAACAGAAATGTTGGGGAACACTCTTCAGTGAGAGAGAGGAACTGAAGGAAATTGGTATTAGTATAGAAATAGTATTGGGGAAATTGATGGGATTGAAGGCCAATGAATCCCCATGCCCCAATAATGTACATCCCAGAGTATTTAAGAAATTGGCCCTTGGAATAATGGATGCATTGGCAGTCTTCTTCCAAGATTCTACAGACTCTGGAAGAGTGTTTACAGATTGGAGGGTAGCTAAATTAACCCCACTGTTCAAAAAGGGAGGTGGAGAGAAATCAGGGAATCATAAATTCTTCATCCTGATATCAGTAGTGGGGAAAATTCTCGAGTCAGTTATTAAAGGTTTTACAGCAGAGCACTTGGCAAACAGTGGCAGGATTGGACAGAGTCAGCATGGATTTACAAAAGGTAAATCATGCTTGACAAATCTACTGGAATTCTTTGAGGATGTTACTAATAGACTTGACAAGGGGTAGCCAGTGGATGTGGTCTATTTGGACTTTCAGAAGGCTTTCGGCAAAGTCCCACGTGAGAGATTAGCTTGTCACATTAAAGCACATGGGATTAGAGGTTGTGTATTGAGATGAGTTAAAAAATGGTTGGCAGACATTGACAAGAGTAGGAATAGACAGGTCATTTTCTGAATGACAGGCAGTGACTAGTGCGGTACCACAGGGATCAATGCTATGACCCCAGCTATTCACAACGTATATTAATGATGTGGATGAAGGAATTAAATATTATATCTCCAAATCTGCAGATGACATAAAGCTGGGTGGGTGGGAAAACTGTGAGGAGGATGCAGAAATGCTTCAATAAGATTTGGACAAGCTGAGTGAGTGGGCAAATGCATGGCGGATGCAATATAAGATGGATAAATGTTTACTACTTTTGTAGTAAAAACAGGAAGACAGATTACTATCTGAACAATTATAAAATAAGAAAGGGTAATATGCAACGAGATCTGGGTGTCCTTGTACATCAGTCGCTGAAGGTAAGCATTCAGGTACAGCAGGCGCGGAAGAAGGCAAATGGTTCTGTTGGCCTTCGTAGTGAGAGGATTCAAGTACGGGAGTAAGGATGTCTTTCTGCAATTATACAGGGCCTGGGTGAGGCCACACCTGAGTGCAGTTTGGTCTCCTTATCTGAGGAATAATGTTCTTGTTGTTGAGGGAGTGCAGAGAAGGTTTGCCTGACTGAGTTCTGGGATGGCAGGACTGACAAATGAGGAGAGATTGAATTGGTTAGGATTATATTAGCTGGAATTTAGAAGAATGAATGGGGATCGCATAGAAACCAATAAAATTCTAACAGGACTAGACAGGGTAGATGCAGGAAGGATGTTCCCGATGATGGGGGAGTCGAGAACCAGATGTTACACTCTAAGGATACAGGGTAATCCTTTTAGGATTGAGTTGAGGAGAAATTTCTTCACCAAGAGAGTAGAAATCCTGTCAAATTCGCTACCATAGAAAGCAGTGAAAGCCAAAACATTATTTGTTTTCAAGGGGTTAGATATAGCTCTTGGGGTGAAGGGATCAAAGGATATGGGGGAAGGCAGAATCAAGCTATTGAGTTGGCTGATCAGCCATGATCATAATGAATGGTGGAGCAGGCTCAAAGGACTGAATGACCTATTCCTGCTTCTAATTTCTATGTTTCTATATTCTCTTGTCAATGTAACTAATCTAACTAAAGGTTACAATTGATGGACAAATAAGCCAAACTGACATAAAAATTTAGAATCAAAGTAAGTTTAATTCTTGAGGATTGTTTTAACATGTTTGGTTATCTCCATTAACAAATTCTATATTAACAATGAAGTGTCTTTTTAGGAAGAAATCAGCAGCACTAGGTAAGGGGAGAAACTGTTTTCCTTTCCTGCTAGTTTTCTGGAAATTCCTGTAATAGTTAGGAATGAAAGCTGGGGGTGGGGAAGGGCAAAGAGATCTTTTGCTTCAGATCTCATTATACAGCCATTGTATTTTCTGACAAAATTATGCCTAAAGCTCACTCTTGAATACAGATGGGAATATTTAAATGAGCGATAATGATGCGATGCATCATCGGCCCTGTTATTTGTCATCGGAACAATGAGAACAGGCCATTCCACCCCTTGAGCCACTTCTGCTATTCAATTGGATCATGATTAATCTGAAGCTCAAACTCCATTTACCCGTCTTAACTCAATATCCCTTGATACACTTATCAAACAAAATCTGCCATCTCAATCAATGTTCCAATTGACCCATCATCCAGACTTCAGCAAGACAGAATTCCAGATTTCTACAACGCTTTATGATAAACTGCTGCCTGATTTCCTTCCTGAATGACATGCATCAAATTTCAAGGTTCCCCTCTTGTTCTTGATTCTTTTTTAGATATTACTTGGTCTGTATGTACCGTATCAAATGTACTTAACATTTGGAACTCTTGCTCAGATCACCTCCAAATCTTCTGAACTCATGGGTGCAAGACAAAGTTATGTACCATGCCCTCATTAATTAACCCTTATAGCCCCTTTAATATCATTTCATTTTTAATTGCATTGGTACAACCACATAACATAGGAGTGTTGTGCTGCAGGGTACTATTAAAAAGGTCCAAAAACTTTTAAAGAGATAATCCTTGCCTTATAGCTGCTTATAATTTTTCTTGTTCCTCTGCTACTACTGCTTCCACCTTTTACTCAGGTACCCATTCTACTGATGGATTTCCATCTTGGATACCTTTCTCTCCATGGGGATGAGGAACAAGAATAGAGAGAAACCAGGCTGGTCAAATACCACAGAAAGCACAGGACTGTCACCTGCAATCCAGTCCCCAGCTGAGGGTGGATAGCACCTAATCATCTGAGCAAATGTACCTGCATTCTAATCTTTAATCCCCAACTTTTCAAGAACACACATTCCCTGTGCATCAGCCTGTGCGCTTCCCTCTGACGATAATGCTCTGAGCTTCATGTTTGGAGGACTGGTTCTTTATGAAGAGGCTGAATTTCGGTGTGTGTGAAGATGGTGGAGGGACCTGACAGATTTTATATTCTTCTTTATTCTTTATTCTTCCTTTTAGCTTTGACAAAGGGTCACCTGGATTCGAAACGTCAGTTCTTTTCTCTCCTCACAGATGCTGCCAGATCTGCTGAGATTTTCCAGCGTTTTCTCTTTTGGTTTCAGATTCCAGCATCCGCAGTCATTTGCTTTTATTTTTATTCTTCTTCCTGTGGAGGATGAAAAGAGGAGAGATTGTAAAGGGGCACAGCTCACATCTGACCTATAATCATAGAATCCCTGCAGTGAAGAAGGAGGCCATTCAGCCCATTGAGTCTGCACCAATCACAATCCCATCCAGGCCTGATTCCCGTAACCCCACATATTACCCTGTTAATCCCCCTAACACCAGGGATTAGCATGGCCAATCAACCTAACCCGCACATCTTTGGGGTGCGGGAGGAAACTGGAGAACCCAGAGGAAACCCATGCAGATATGGGGAGAATGTGCAAACTCCACACAGGCAGTGACCCGAGGCCGGAATTGAACTCAGGTCTCTGGTGCTGTGAGGCAGCAGTGCTAACCACTGTGCCACCGTTCTGCCCTGCAGTAGAAGAGATTAAATGAGGGTTCCAGAAGCAATTATCTGATAGCTTATATGTTGCTTCATAGTATGAGAAGGAAGAGAAATGCAGTGTCATGATGAACCTCATGTCCTCTGGCTTCTCTCTCTCAGTGACACTCTCCTCTTTGTTCCTTGGAGTTCCATTGTTCTATTGCTTCCTCTTGGGATGGGTGTGTAGGCAAGTAGGGAGATTAAGGATGATCATGTATAGATATATTGAAGTCACAACAAAGAAACACTTAGCCCACCAGACCATGTTAGTCTTTATGTCCTGTGCCAGAAAATAGTTCTAATCTCATTTACACTCATACAAAAGCAAAATGTTATGAATGTTGAATTAAAAACATTGGAAATACCCCCAACAGGTCAGGCAGCATCTGTGGAGAAAGAAAACAGAATTAATATTTCAGGTCAGTGACCGGAGAAAAGTTAGGAATGTGATAGATTTTGAGCAAGTGAAATGGGGGTGGGGGAGAGGGGTAAGATGGGTAGTTGGAAGAAAAACAAAAAGAAGGGCCAGTGATTGGAGGAGGGTAGGAGGATTAACAGGTTTCATGGTGCACAGCCAAATATGACATGTAAAAATAAACAATGGCTGGCTTTTGACAACAGTATGCCATTCCCTATGTAGTAACCGGAACTTCTGGGGAACCTTTTAATTGGTGAAATCCATAATCGGCTGATAATGCTGCAGCTACGGATGGCCAATGTAAGAGTCTCCTGTGCATCACAGCCATAACTTTCCTGCCCAACTCAATTTCCATTAACGTAAAACCTGAGTGCACCAAGGTGGCTCGGATGCTTCTCAAAATTAAATTGCATTTGTAAATATTTCACATTACATTGGTTTCATTTTAACCATGTCTGCATCATTGTTATTCCTTGAGACTAGCTTAGTCAGAGTGCTAAATGAGCTGGCACGCCTCATGGGGATCACGTTTGATAGCTACAGGGATGTTAGGGACATTTCCTTTATTGTGGAAGAAACAATGTTGTTTGCGTTCACACTTCAGTGACTGTTCATGTTAATGTCCAATATTGTACTGAACCATTATGTGGGACATGGCTGACCTTGCAGGCCCAACTCCTCTCTCTTCTATACATTGTGAAAGACATTGTCCGAGGTCACTGTCAGTGGAGATAATTGAAATGTTGGAGGTGAACTCAAAGCCTTCTAAGAACTGTGCCAGCCAACACCCTGAGATGGACCACATCTGGATAATACTGACACCATCCTTTAGGCCTCTCATTTTCTTACTTTGACTGACTGCCCCCTCAACCGCCAAACACCCACCACAGCAAGGACACCAGGCCCTTCCCACTTCACTCCTTCAGGTCCTCTACCCCACCTTCTGACCTCCACTGGAAGACTCTTCCACTTCTCCAGGACTTGAGTGCACTCAACAACCCCCCCCCCTCAGCACTGATTCACTTTTGCTCGTCCTGAGCCTCCAAGCGAGCTGCCAATCTCCTGCTCCCCTCCCTTCTGTCACAGGATTCAGTAAGGAAACTCGCTGACCTTACACACAACTGCACAAAGCTTTTTTTATTATTCATTCGTGGGATATGAGCGTCGCTGGCTGATCAGCATTTATTACCCATCCCTAGTTGCCCGAGGGCAGTTGAGAGTCAACCACATTGCCTTTGGACTCATGGCGAATAATCATTGAAACACTGGAGTCACATGTAGGCCAGACCAGGTAAGGACGGCAGATTTCCTTCCCTAAAGGACATTAGTGAACCAGATGAGTTTTTCTGACAATTGTCAATGGTTTCATGATCATCAGCAGATTTTCAATTCCAGATATTTTTTATTGAATTCAAATTCCACCATCGGCCATGGCGGGATTTGAACTCGGGTCCCCAGAATATGAACTGAGTTTCTCGATTAATAGTCTGGTGATAGTACCACAAGGCCATCGCCCTCCCCGACAAGCTGACTGGTATGCCACATTTAAACCAATGTGAACCGGATGCCACAAGATTCTCATACACCATTGACTTTATCTTGAGAGAAGGATGTAATTTTAAGAAGTTTTATGCATTGATGCAAATATATTACAACAAGGAACATACCAGAGTGTGACTTGACATGCAGCAAACACACTGGGCGGAATTTTACGCAATTTTTTTTCTAAATGTCCAGCTAGCGTGAAAACAGGAGAGTTCCTGATCCACTTTTCGGGTGAGTTTTCACACCGAATCTTATGCACTCAGTCTTTGAGGAAGTGGGCTGGATCATTTCCAGCCACGAGAGGCAGTGGGTGGGGCTTAATTCACGAGACAACCTACAGCTCAGATCGGGTCCACAAACAGCGCATGTGCAGAAAAAGCACAAAAAAAGCAGCTCTCCTCACAGAACACCCCTGGGCCAGATACAGCCTCCCTCACACCCCCACAGACATCGGGGACCATCCCATCAACATTACTGACCCCTTACCAACCCCAACCCTCCTGCTGGACCTCCTTGCACATGGCTCCTCATCACCACTCCCCCCCCCCAGCCCCAATAGCTGACAGACATGACCCTCTCTCTCCCCTACCCCCGATCACCACAGAGGCACAAATCCACCATCCCCCTCACCTCCCCACTAATCCACCAGCATACCTGCAAGTTCTGACTTAGTTTCCCCCATGGTAACAAGGCAAACTGCATTAAACTCGCTGGAATGCTCTAATAGGCATGTGACTCACCCAAACTGCCTGCAGCTGATCTGCCCGAACAAGGGAAAGCTCGATACAAGCCCCAAGGGTGGACAGACAGCCAGGCAGTGCAGGAAGAAATGGCCTCCAGGAAGACAGCTCCCCATTTTACTGAAGCTGATCTGGCCAAGTTGCTAGAGACATGGAGGCAAGGCAGGACACCCTCTCCCCCCAGCAGGATGCCATCTCAAGGAAAGGGATGGAAATACAACCTGGAAGACAGTAGTAGCATGTATCGGTGTCAGGGCACTGGCCAGGAGAACTGGAAGGAAATGCCACAGCAAGGGTGAATGTTTAACGTCATCTAGCATTTTCCTCCTAAATGACTCCCAGATCCCCCCACCCCCAGTACCCTGCATGCTTCCAGCCCCTGACCGCCAAGCACCTCCCTCCCCCCCCCACAAGAGTATCACAACACCCAGGGCCACCCCCTGAAATCCTGCAGGACTCGTGTCATCAGATTTTACATGGCTCCTTCTGTCCCCACAGGAGAAGAATGCCCATAATCGCCAGGAGAGGGCGAAGACAGGGGGTGGTGTGCCCGAGATTCAGGTCCTCACACACCCTTTGAGGAGCGGGCACTGGAGCTTATGGGAGAGGAGGGGATGTGAACGATAAGTGACAGCATGGTTGGGCTGTAGCATAAAAGTGAGGACCTGCCTATCCTCCACTTGTTGGAGATATCTCAAGTAAGTTGCATGCAGCCCCAGTTCCTCTCCCTCCCTTGCATTTAACTTTGGGCCCTGTTGCAAGAAGGGACCCCGATGCACCTGGGCCATCTGGCATCGCGGTCCCCACTGCTGCTCCCACACATCCTTCCCCCGATAGCTCGGAAGACTCCTTGGAGGAACCCGATGAAGGGAACTCTGAGGCCGGCACTAGACTGCGCCAATTCCACCTCGCAATTCACCATCCCAGAGATTCACCGATGACCCACATTGGTGGGTCAAGTTAGTGATGAGGCATGTGGGTCACTCTCTGGTGAGCATGATACATCTGCTGATGAGCATTGGATGGAGGAGGGAACATCCGAGGCCTCTGGCATGCAGGGGCCTGCTGGAGGTGAGGACTCAGCTGGCCACAGGCTACATGCTGGGCCTCTGTGATCACTTCTCTCTCAGCTACTGGGGATGCAGTAACAGAGCAAGGAAATGCAGGAGAGGCTGACGGCCACACTGGACCTACCGCGAGGCTGTTGGGAGGAGTCCCAAAGCTTTCAGGCGGACTAGCTATTGCCTGTCTTGCTTGGTTCCCAAGCCAAAACTGCAAGGGTGGCGTCCATGGTGGAAAGTCTGCGGCAGGGGATCCTCACCATGAGTGCAGGCTCCTAGTGATGGCCGAGTCACAGCAGGCTACAGCGGAGTCCCAGAGGGCTGCGGCCGAGTCACAGCAGGCTGCAGCGGAGTCCCAGAGGGCTGCGGCCGAGTCACAGCAGGCTGCAGCGGAGTCCCAGAGGGCTGCGGCCGAGTCACAGCAGGCTGCAGCGGAGTCCCAGAGGGCTGCGGCCAAGTCACAGTGGGCTACAGCTGAGGGAATGAATGGGATTCTCGAGATTTGGAGGCCCATGGCTGAGAGGCTCGAGAGCTTGCAGGAGACCCAGCGAGACAGCGCTGAGACACAGCGGGCTACAGCAGCAGCCTTTAAAAATGTGGTCCAGTTGCAGAGGGTCATGGCTGAGGGGCTGCAGAGTGCAGCCCAGTCTCAGAGGGCATTTGCCGTGGCCATTGACAGGTGGCCCTCGACTCAGAGGGCCATCACAGAGGGCTCAGCCACCATGGCTAGAACACAAGTGGTCCTCCAGGACTGGCAGGGCCAGGTGACCCTGGAGCATCTGGCGCTCACTGCAGAAGCACTGCCATCCCATGGAATGACCTTGGGGCCCACAGGAACCCTAAGGGAGGAGATAGGGCTCGAGCTTGTGCCAGGGCCTTCCAGCCAGGAGAATGTGGCTGTGGCTACACCTTCTGACTCCCCCCTTTTTGACACCAGGGCATCTCAGGGGCAGCGGGATGAATAGGGAGTAATGGATATATCCCTGACACCTGGAAGCTGGCCAGGGCTCTCAAGGTTCAAGCTCTCCAGAGGACGATCACCAAGGGCATCACAGGCCATGGGGCACAGTCGGCACCTGGCCACTTCCACTTCTGATGTACATCCTGGGGAGACACTGAGATGTAATGATAGACCATGTAAGGTTAGGAAGTTGTAGTGGCACTAAAATGGCACAAGTGAAGGATAACACTAGTTAAATAGAATATTTAGCCACTTTAAAGTCTCACTTTCACATGTTTTTATATTATCATTTATTTTGTAGGCACTTTCATTGGCACCAATAAATGTTATGGTAATGCAGGTAATGCCTTGAGATGGACAGAAAGCTGGTTAGCAGATAGGAAGCATAAATGGGTCTTTTCTGATTGGAAATCAGAGACTAGTGGGGTTTTGCGGGGATCTGTGCTAGGACCCCAACTGTTCACATTATATATTAATGATTTGGAAGAGGAAACCGAACATATTTTCTCCAAATTTGCAAATGATACAAGGTTGGGTGGGAGAGCGAGCTGTGAGGAGGATGCAGAGATGCTTCAGCATGATCTGGACAGGCTGAGTGTGAGGGCATCTGCATGGCAGGTGTTGTATAATGTGGATAAATCTGAGGTTATCCGTTTGATAGCAATAATAGGAAGACAAATTATTACTTGAATGGGTGTAAATTGAGAGAGGTGGATACTCAATGAATCCTCATGCATCAATTGCTGAAAGTAAACGCACAGGTACAACAGGCAGTGAAGAAGGCAAATAGTATGTTGGCCTTCATAGCAAGAGTAATAATTCACTGGCTGCAGCAGGCATGCATTGGCAGTGACTTACAGCATCTGCCATGGCATCCCCAAAACCCATGAGAGAATCCCTCCCCTCCCCCAGTCCACCCAACCTGGGGCTCTGCATGGGGATTTAGTGCTCCCTTACCCACCACCCAGATGTGGGCCCGGGTGCCAGCATGCCTACCCCCCCAGCAACACATACACCCCATAGCTCCCCCCACAGCCCCCCAGCAACATACACTCTCCATACACCCGCACAGCCCTCCAGGGACACACACTCCCCATACCTCCCACAGCCCCCAGAATGGCAACACAGCAACCCCCCCCCCCCCATTCCCCCCGCCACTCACAAAAAACACACCCAGAATCCATGCCGTAGTGCTCTCAGACAGTGCTGCTTGGCAAGTCCTAAGGCTGCAGTACTGCCACTTCAGAGAGTTTCCAGCCCTTGCCCCACCAGCAACGGCGCTTGCTGCTGCCAGCACTAGGACCCAGAGTCAGCGCTATGAGGTCAGCGCTCTGAGCTGGGTCCGTCCTGAGAGCTTGAAGTCGAACCCTGTGAAGAACAGCAGCACGCCACATACTCGCAGGCCGCCCCCCCCACCCCCCCCACCCCCCAACCTCAAACACAATATGGCCGCCACAAAACAACACCCCCTGAGCAGCACTGAGCAGTTTGAAAGCAGAGAATTACCTCCTCCCTCACCCTCTCTGCTCAAGTGCCTGAAACCGACTTTTATACATGAGGTGTTCTCCTGCCCAATCCGGCTGCAGTGAATGAGGTAAGGCAAGTGAGCCGGGACGATTGGGAATGAAGCCGCGAATTACATTGTTATGAATGCAAAAAAATGCGAATTGACGTTTCACTCGGTTTGGGTGGGGTCCCAATTGCGTCGATTTTTTTTCTTGGTAAAATGGGAATGAGCGCGAAAACAGGCGCCATTCCCACTAGTGGCATCACGCCTGATTTTATGGCATTTTCCATCACAAAACAGGCACAATAAGGTCGTAAAATTCTGCCCACTGCTGATTTTATATCCGCATCTCAACCCACCTTTGGGAAATTCAAGTTGACATTCCACCCCAGTAAGTTATAGCGCTCAATATGTCAAAAGGAGGTGTGAAAGGCAGGATCCTGGATAGATGCTGTCTGAAAGCAAAGTAAAATGAAACAAGAGAGAAGCAAAAGAGAAAAACACAAAAGTGCAAAGAAACAAAACAGAGGTTTTGATCTAAAATTGTTGAACTCAATGTTTCGTCCTGAAGGCTGTAAAAAGACCAGCCTATAGATGAAGTGCTGTTCCTTGAGGTTGCACTGAGTATCATTGGAACACTGGCTGTAACCTCTGTCCCATTTTATTTCATTTTGCTTTATTTCTAATCATATTTAGCCACTCATTCCATCATTCCATTTCCCTCCATCTACCTATCCAATCTAAACTCAAATGTCATATTTTCTGCTTCCCTCGCTCACACTGGAATTGAATTCCATTGCCTCACCTCCCTCTCGGTAAAGGTAATGGCATGGATTTGCTTTTCCCGATTTGACTCCTGCCCACCAGCTGGAGACCCACTTCACTTTGGTGGGAGTGGCCGGACAGGAAAGTGTCTGATGAGCATTGGTTCTTCCCTGGGAATTAGGACCCCAGTGGTGGAAATCCTGCTTGCCGGGAGTGGCGGGTCAATGAGAGGCCAGTTACTCTCCAATGGACAGCGCCAGTGGGAGCAATGGCTGCTGTGGTACTCGAGCGAGGCATTCATCAGAGATCATCATGAGATTCGAGGAGAGAGGTAAGTGTGGCAGGTTGAGGGGGCATGGAGAGGAGGATCACAAGTGAGACAGGAGAGGGTTTGGATGGAAGGCCAGTATGGTGGCTCTCAGCAGGTAGCCCCCTCCCCATGCCAGATTCTTCAATTGGGCACGAAGTGCCTTTGAAAAGGGATCCCAGGAGGGCACGGACAGGGTTAGGTGGTTGGTCTTCAGGAAGCCCAGAAAACCCAGGTGAGTTTGGGAAAATTCCTGAACCACCACTAAATCCCTACAAGTGGCTCGTTAATGAGTCTAATTAGCTGGAGGGAAGGTTCCCCAATTCACCAATTCTTGACGCTACTTGATTGGATGAGTCTCCCCAACAGTGGGAATGGGATGTGCAGTCTCCCTTGTGGTTTTGCCTGCCCACCACCTAGTCCACTCCAGTGGCCTCCATTAAATCCAGTCCAATGTGCGGCTAATCTCTTCTTCAAGTTGTGGACTGCTTTCCTGGACAAGAGCAATGTTAAAAGGTGAGAATGTCCTCTGGTTGCCAAGGGTTGCTATCTACCCCTGATTTCAGCTGGCAGACAGGTAATGACGGGTCAAGCAATGTTTATTGAATTCCTTCATGCCAGGCAATGAATTAAGGAGCACTTTCAGATGAAGACGGCTATGTGTAAACCATATGAAGAACCTCTCAGCTTTTAATGGTAAATTCTTCATCAAGGATGAGCTGGATGCAAGCTCTGAACGTGTTTAGTTCATTGCATCCCTGGAAGATGTGATTGATCCTTCTTAACTTGTAAGACCTAACAAAATCATTAAGCTTCTTCTGACACTCAATAGTCTGTCATCTCCCTCTCATGCGTTTGCACAGTTCCCTTGGGTGGACTGTTTCTCTCTGTCCTGAGCCTAGTTTGTTGCAGCAAAACTTTCAAGGCAGGAACCACAAAGCCTTCATTGCGATTCTGTAGATGACTTTTCTTCTCTGAATTAAAATAGCCAGGTAAGATGTATGGTTTTTTTAAGCAGTGTCAAATGTTCAAATCCTGCAGCAAAAGCCATTTACTATCTCCTCCCAGTCACTGGGACAAGATCTCCTGGGCAATGTTTATCCTGCAAACAGCATCGCAACGTTAGATTATCTGGTTGTTATGATGTGGAGATGCCAGTGTTGGACTGGGGTGGACAAGATGAGAGGTCACACAGCACCAGGTCATAGTCCAACATGTTTATTTGAAATCACAATCTTTCGGAGCACCGCTCCTTCGTCACCTGGTGTCGTGTGGCCTCTCATCTGGTCGGTATCACATTGCTGTTTATGAGGGCTTGCTGTGTACTTTCCCGACATTACAACTGTGACTGCAAAGTGTTTTGGGACATTTTGAGGCTGTGAAAGGTGCCATATAAATGCAAGATTTTCTCTGACAACTTCACGAGAAACTTGCCTAGAATTTTTTAACTGAAACTGACCTCAGTAAATTAATAATGCTGAGTATATGAGGCAGGTAGAAATCCTAACCTACTATTATTCCACCCATGGCTTCAGCAGCACAGTCTGAGCTTTCATCTCTGGACATGTTGAAATTCAGCAGGCTAATCAATCATGGACTGAGAACAGCTAATTCTGCAAAGATTGGCAATTGGGCCTTGCGAGCTTCATCGTATGGGAAGTCAGAATGAAACCTCATTTTATAAATATTCTTTCCATGCTTTCTTTCTTTTAGATGCATTTTCCAATGTGTTCCCCTTCTATTAAAAATTATAAGAAGGCCTCAGCTCCTGAATTCTTGGCACCTGTCAATATATTCCACGGACGACTAACAGGAGATGGGCTGCTGTTTGCAATAATGGGTGGGATCTTCCGGCCGCACTCGCCCCAAAACCGGAAAATCCTGCCCGAGTCAATGGACCTTTGCAAGGTCAGCTCCCCCCCTCCCCCATCTGCTACAATTTCTGTGGTGAGCGGGACGGGAAAACTTCCCCCAATGTGTCTTGGTAATTGATAATCTGACACATCTGCTTCTTCTATGAGTTTTACCAAGAACCAGGAAGAATTGTACATTGAGGACAGATATCTCTCAATTGGAAAAAAAATTGAGTTTTGAACTCATGACATGGAAGCAGGACACAGTAGCGCAGTGGTTAGCACTGCGGCCTTACAGTGCAAGAGACCTGGATTCAATTCCAGCCTTGGATTTCTGTCTGTGTGGAGTTTGCATGTTCTTCCTGTGTCTGTGTGGATTTCCTCTGGGTGCTCCGGTTTCCTCCCAGAGTCCAAAGATATGTAGATCAGGTGGGTTAGCCATGGTAAATGCATGGGATCACAGGGTTAAGATGCTCTTTCGGGGAATCAGTACAAATGCAAGGGGCCGAATGGCCTCCTTTTGCACTATAGGGATTCTATGGACATGAAAATTAGAGCTAGGCTGTTCGGGGGTGATGTCAGGAAATACTTCTTCACACAAAAGATGGTAGAAATCTGGAACACATCACTGTTTCAATTAAAACGTTACAAGCTGAAATGGATGAATGTTTGGTAGGTAAGGTTATTAAAGAGTGTGAAACTGAGGAAGGTAAATGTGGCTGAGGTACAGATCAGTGATGATCTGATTGAATAGTAGAACTGACTCAAGAGCTTTAATGACCGACTCCTGTTCCTAAGATCCTGTAAATTGGAAATAAAGTACAGGAAGAGACAGCAGACTGCCAGAGGATGTTATATTTCATGTACAGTGGCATGATCAAGCAATGTTGTGCTTCCAAACAGAGCTCTCTCTGTAATTTCATTATGATGATAAGAGTACTGTTACAGTGTTCTGTGTAGATATGCCCATTTTCCAGACTCCATTCTGGAGTTTTGTTGAACTATGGCTGGTCCTTGCTAAATATCTCTCTCGTCCAAAGCTAAGGACTGGATATTGATTGTTGAAATCAATTTCACTGCTACTACCACTCGGAGAGAAGATTCCTGCCCATATTTCTGAGTTAGGTTTGAAATCAATTCTCAAAGGTTATTGATTCCAACTCTCGGGAGTAAAAAGAAGACACACAAAAGCCATGAGGTTTGTAAAAACAAAATTGAAGATTAACTGTCTGCAACAGCTCAAATCAGAATTAATTAACAATGTGGAAGGCCTTGTGAAATAAAATGCATTTTTGGTGCAGATTCAATTATTAATTGTGTGATGAACTGGCAAATAAATATTTACATTATAACTGTAAGTCTAAGAAATAAAACTAAGTTTTAAAGTTTATTTATTAGTATCACAAGTAGGCTTACATTAACACTGCAATGAAGTTACTGTGAAAATCCCCTAGTCGCCACACTCCGGCGCCTGTTCGGGTACACGGAGGGAAAATTTAGCATGGCCAATGCACCTAACCAGCACGTCTTTCGGACTGTGGGAGGAAACTGGCGCACCTGGAGGAAACCCACAGAGACACAGGGAGAATGTGCAGACTCTGCACAGACAGTGACCCAAGCTGGGAATATGAAATCGGGTCCTGGGCGGTACTTGGACCATGCAAAGATCAGTTGACCTCGTGCAGGTTTTTCCAGTCTGGGGTGAGCATGGCCAGAAAATCCCACCCAATGAGTTTAAGGACAAGTGATCTCTGGTGGAGTTTTCATTATGATGTGGAGATGCCGGCGTTGGACTGGGGTAAACACAGTAAGAAGTTTAACAACACCAGGTTAAAGTCCAACGGGTTTATTTGGTAGCAAAAGCCACACAAGCTTTCAGAGCTCTTAGCCCCTTCTTCAGGTGAGTGGGAATTCTGTTCACAAACAGAGCTTATAAAGACAGACTCAATTTACATGAATAATGGTTGGAATGCAAATACTTACAACTAATCAAGTCTTTAAGAGACGAAACAATGTGAGTGGAGAGAGCATCAAGACAGGCTAAAAAGATGTGTATTGTCTCCAGACAAGACAGCCAGTGAAACTCTGCAGGTCCACGCAACTGTGGGAGTTACAAATAGTGTGACATGAACCCAATATCCCGGTTGAGGCCGTCCTCGTGTGTGCGGAACTTGGCTATCAGTTTCTGCTCAGCGACTCTGCGCTGTCGTGTGTCGCGAAGGCCGCCTTGGAGAACGCGGCCTTCGCGACACACGACAGCGCAGAGTCGCTGAGCAGAAACTGATAGCCAAGTTCCGCACACACGAGGACGGTCTCAACCGGGATATTGGGTTCATGTCACACTATTTGTAACTCCCACAGTTGCGTGGACCTGCAGAGTTTCACTGGCTGTCTTGTCTGGAGACAATACACATCTTTTTAGCCTGTCTTGATGCTCTCTCCACTCACATTGTTTCGTCTCTTAAAGACTTGATTAGTTGTAAGTATTTGCATTCCAACCATTATTCATGTAAATTGAGTCTGTGTCTTTATAAGCTCTGTTTGTGAACAGAATTCCCACTCACCTGAAGAAGGGGCTAAGAGCTCCGAAAGCTTGTGTGGCTTTTGCTACCAAATAAACCTGTTGGACTTTAACCTGGTGTTGTTAAACTTCTTACGGAGTTTTCATTAGGCATTCTTTGTCAGGATTATATATTTGTAATCAAGAACAAAGTTAAAAGAACAAATCGCCACCACATGAAGCTGAGATAAAGTGGTCCTATGCATTCAAAAGCTGAAAGAAATCTGGTCATCAAACCAAAGTTCTTTAGATTGACTGCATGTGAGAACTAGCTGGAAGGCCACGCATTGAGACTCAACCGGACACCAGGCTTTAAAGTTTAAACTGCAAATATACCCTCAGGATTTAGATTTGCAAGTGCAAACAGGCACTTTTCTAATTCTGGCAGTTTAATGAATCGGGGATGGGATCAACTTATTCCAAATGAAACCTTGGAATGAGCGTCCAATCTCTTGTTCCCATATCGCACAGAAGAGGATGTAAATAAAATATGATCTGGTGTATGTGGAATGCATTTTACATATCATTGTTTGCTATGTGGGAGGATGTTAGATCCAAGGTCAGCACAGCCAGCTAAAGACTGCTGACTTTGGTTGTTGCTTCTGTCACCAAGATTGTGTGGCTGTCAATTTTTGCAGATAATCAAGTGACTGATTCAAATCTACAGAGTAAATTACTTTGCAACAACAACTCTCATAAGCAGGATTACTACTTCTAGATTACTAATCTTTCTTGCTAAAGATTGATGTCTAGTAGCTGTAGTCCGACATATTGTGAAAAATTGATTTCTCTTAAAGTCTTCACATTCAAAGCAAATATTATCCAGCTGATAAAAGTCTGGACTTGTATAGGTGTCCATAGCTGGAGTTGGCTTCTGAATGTGTCATGTGATCACTTTGACATTGCAAAAGACAAATACATGGTATTCGACGTCTAAATGCTTAAAAATAACATAAAGTCCAAATTTGGTTTTGAATCACTTCCTGTGGTTGAACTTGTGGTCCTGCACTTATATAATGCTTTTCATACCTTGAGGATGACTAAATCACTTCACAGCCAATTTTGTACATTTGAACTGTACCCACAGTTAATTAGCCAAACACAGGGGCCAATTTCCCCACATTCAGAGTCTACCAATCACAGATCAGATAAAGTTGGCTAGGATATGAGTGGCTCTGCTCTCCTTCCAATAGCGTTATCATCTTTTACATCCACCTGAGAAGATAATCAAAGTCTTGTTGTGTTATATTATCTGAAAGACATTCGGACTCTCTCAGACCTGCATGGAGAGAGAGAATTTTCACAAGGGTAGGCGCGTGAATTTGAGTGCAGAAGGGAAGTAAAATCCTGGAAAGATGCAAGAATGTCGGGAAGTCATTTCCAATCCAATGGCACAATAGTTAGCACTGCTGCCTCACAGCGCCATGGACCCGGGTTCAATTCCAGCCTCGGGTCACTGTGGGGAGTTTGCACATTCTCCCCGTGTCTGCGTGGGTTTACTTCGGGTGCTCTGGTTTCCTCCCACAGTCCAAAGATGTGTGGGTTAGGTGTATTAGCCATGCTTAATTCACCCTAGTGTCAGGGAGATTGTCAGGGTAAATGTGTGGGGTTGCGGGAGTGGGGCTTGGGTGGGATTGTGGTCAGTGCAGACTTGATGGGCCGAGTGGCCTCCTTCTGCACTGTAGGGACTCTATGAATCCACCATCTTCCGCATTTAACTGCAGTTCATGAGGCAGCGAGCGAACAGCTTCCTCAAGAGAGGTGGGTTGTCTATTTCAATATGAAAATATGTTAATTGCAGTGATACTAACGAGATATTTGGAGTTTAACTCTGGATCCATGGGTTTCCTGGGGTTCCTGGAATTTGTTAATGAAGCAGCAACTGAGTGGTCTGAATCCATGACAGGGAGTAATGTGTACTCTCATAGGTGCTTCTTGGCTGCTTATGTGAAAAGATTTGTTTGCAGTAAGTAGTTGTGCTGAGATATCACTTTTTGCAATTTGAAGGTGTCAACTACATTAGGCCCTCACTTAAAGTGGTAGCTGTGTTCTTGAAAATTGCAACTCCAAGCATCTCAGATTGTCCCATTGCAACCAATAAAAGCTGTAGAATCATAGAAACCCTACAGTGCAGAAAGAGGCCATTTGGCCCATCGAGTCTGCACCGACCACAATCCCACCCAGGCCCTACCCCATATCCCTAAGTATTTACCCGCTGATCCCTCTAACCTACGCATCTCAGGACACTAAGGGGCAATTTTAGCATGGCCAGTCAACCTAACCCACACATCTTTGGACTGTGGGAGGAAACCGGAGCACCCGGAGGAAACCCACGCAGACACGAGGAGAATGTGCAAACTCCACACAGACAGTGACCCAAGCCGGGAATCGAACCCAGGTCCCTGGAGCTGTGAAGCAGCAGTGCTAACCACTGTGCCACTTTCTAGCCCAGTTTTCCCACTCACCACTTTCCAGCCTGACTCTCCTGCTCACCGCTTCCTCTCCCAAACCCTCGCTATGATCAAGGGCTCAGGAGAGGTGGTGGGGAATAAGTTGGAGGAACTGAGTGAGAGAATGAGAGAAATGTCAACACGATCCTCAACATTTTTGCCTCTGGTTCCTTCTGGGGCTCATCCATGGACATGTTGATCATGGAACTAATAGTATCTATAATGGTGATAGTGATGATAGTGCATTGATCTGAAATCAGGTTAAAGTCCAACAAGTTTATTTGGTAGCACGAGCTTTCGGAGTGTTGCCCCTTCATCAGGTGAGTGAAGAGTCAGTTCACAAACAGGGCATATTTAGACACAAACTCAATTACAAGATAATGGTTCGAATGCGAGTCTTAACAGGTAATCAAGTTTTTATAGATGCAGACAATGTGAGTGGAGAGAGGATTAAGCACAGGTTAAAGAGGTGTGAATTGTCTCCAGCCAGGACAGTTCGTGAGATTTTGAAAACCCAGACAAGTCGTGGGGGTTACAGATAGTGTGACATGAACCCAAGATCCCGGTTGAGGCCGTCCTCATGTAGTACAGTGATACTACAAGTACAGGCTTGAGGTAGAGTGAAGCGCTGATCGATGAGTTGAGTACCATAACCTGTTCTTACAGTCTGTTGCAGCACTTCAGTCTTTTTAAAAAATAAAGCACTTGAAGTCGCAGCACTTCACTGTACCACAAGCCCACGGATAACCTCACGATGCTCCACTTTTCCAGCTTCCACCCTAAACACATTAAAGAAGCCATCCCTTACGGACAAGCTCTCCGTATACACAGGATCTGCTCAGATGAGGAGGATCGCAACAGACATCTACAGACGCTGAAAGACGCCCTTGTAAGAACAGGATATGGTGCTCAATTCATCGATTGACAGTTCCGACCTGCCACAGTGAAAAACCACACAGATCTCCTCAGAAGACAAACACAGGACACGGCGGACAGAGTACCCTTCGTTGTCCAGTACTTCCCCAGAGCAGAGAAGCTACAACACCTTCTCCGGAGCCTTCAACATGTCATCGATGAAGACGAACATCTCGTCAAGGCCATCCCCACACCCCCACTTCTTGACTTCAAACAACCGCGCAACCTCAAACAGACCATTGTACGCAGCAAACTACCCAGCCTTCAGGAGAACAGTAACCACGACACCACATAACCCTGCCACAGCAAGCTCTGCAAGACGTGCTGGATCATCGACATGGATGCCATCATCTCACGTGAGAACACCATCCACCAGGTACATGGTACACACTTTTGTGACTCGGCGAACATCGTCCACCTGATATGCTGCAGGAAAGGATGTCCCGAGGCATGGTACATTGGCGAGACCATGCAGACGCTATGACAATGGATGAATGGACACCGCTCGACAATCACCAGGCAGGAGTGTTCACTTTCTGTCGGGGAACACTTCAGCAGTCAAGGGCGTTCAGCCTCTGATCTTCAGGTAAGCGTTCTCCAAGGCAGCGTTCACGACACACAACAACACAGAATCGCTGAGCAGAAACTGATAGCCAAGTTCCGCACACATGAGGACGGCCTCAACCGGGAGCTTGGGTTCATGTCACACTATCTGTAACCCCCACGACTTGCCTGGGTTTGCAAAATCTCACTAGCTGTCCTGGCTGGAAACAATTCACACCTCTTTAACCTGTGCTTAACCCTCTCTCCACTCACATTGTCTTCACCTGTAAAGACTTGATTACCTGTTAAGACTCGCATTCCAACCATTATCTTGTAATTTAGTTTGTGTCGATATATGCCCTGTTTGTGAACTGAACTCTTCACTCACCTGATGAAGGGGCAACAGTCCGAAAGCTCGTGCTACCAAATAAACCTTTTGGACTTTAACCTGATTTCAGATCAATGCACTATCATCGGAACTGAATATGAATGTATGGACATACAAACACATGAACTAGAAGCAGAAGCAGTCCAATCAGCCTCTTGAGCCAGCTCCACCATTCAATATGATCATGGTTGATCTACTTGTAACCTCAACTCCACATTGCTGCCTACTCCCAATAATCTTTCATCCCCTTGGTTATCAAGAATCTATCTACCTCCTCCATAAGATTATGTAAAGATTTTGTTTCTACTGCCTTTGAGGAAGAGGAAAGACTCACCATCCTGTGAGACAAAAGCTTTCTCCTCGGTCCTGTCTTAAACAGGTGACCCCTGGGCAGGAAACTCAGCCTGATAGGCCCCTCACAGGTGCAGTTCATTGCACACAGGTACCAATTAAGGCACTTGTGGATGAACAGTGTTTGTCAACCACAAGGGCTTCCATTCCATCAATGTCCATCAAAGCAACCACAACACCATCTTCAGGCTGTTGTGCACAAGATTGCCTGGAAGCAACCACTATGCTTTCACCTCATGTCAGTCTACCTCCGCAGGCATCTTTCAACCTTGGGGGTGGCACGGTGGCACAGTGGTTAGCACTGCTGTCTCATGGCGCCAGGGACCCGGGTTCGATTCCTGGCTTGGGTCACTGTCTATGTGGAGTTTGCATGTCCTCCCCATGTCTGCTTGGGTTTCCTCCAGCTTCCTCTCACAGTCTGAAAGATGTGCTGGTTAGGTGCATTGACCCAAACAGGCGCCGGAGTGTGGCGACTCAGGGAATTTCACAGTGACTTTATTGCAGTGTTAATGTAAGCCTTACTTGTGACTAATAACTTTAACTTTAAAAAAAAAACTGGAAGCAGAGTTACTTGTTAGCTGTTCAGAGACAAGGAATACCAACTTCTTCAAAAAACTTATTTTAAAAAAGCATGCTCACCAGCATAATCTTGCCATTTTGAAACTGAGTATATAAAGCTAGGCTCATGCAGGTAATTCAGTTTTTTGGTGTGTTCATCAATACCATATAGTTGTTTTTCTTTGGAAATACACACAATATTGGTTTGGTTAAGAGTGTTGACAGTCAGGCAACTATTACTACAGGACATCAGATTTGTTGTACAATTAGAAAGCTAATTTGAAAGAGAAAAACATAAATAAACCCCTTTGGCTCAACACATTGAGGCGGCACATTGGCACAGTTGTTAGCACTGCTGCCTCACAGCGCCAGGGACCTAGGTTCGATTCCCGGCTTGGGTCACTGTCTGTGTGGAGTTTGTATGTTCTCCCTGTGGCTGCGTGAGTTTCCTCTGGGTGCTCTGGTTTCCTCCCACAGTCTTAAAGACATGCTGGCTCGGTGCATTGACCTGAACAAGCGCCAGAATGTGGTGGCTCGCGGAATTTCACAGTAACTTCATTGCAGTGTTAATGTAAGCCTTAGTTGTGACTCGTAAATAAACTTTACTTCAAACATTGGTGCAATATGAACATTGATATACAAGAACACTGGAAAACTCCAGTGTAAGGAAAGGACAAACTCATCAAAACTGCTCCATTCAGAGTCTATCATCTGGAAATTGATTTGCAGGGATTGATATTGGGCCTTGCTCTTTACCTGGATCAAATTGGTGAACTGCAAATCCTTCCTGGGCCTCTGCCAGAAGCTCCCTGGCAAACACAATTTGAACAGTGAGCTGCTGCTGATGAAACAGGTAAATTTTGCAAAACAAGGGGTTAAGTAAATGGAAATTGAGGTGACTGTGAAAGAGGGGAGACTGAAGTGGGGGGGGGAGGGATTGTGGTTGGGAGAAGGGGAGAGGAAAATGATTAGAATGAGGGTGAATGGGAGAGGGCAGTTGGTAAAAGATTAAGTTAGAGATGGGGACAACTGGCAGAACATGGGGACAGTGACTGGGATGGGAGGGTGACTGGGAGAGGGATAGAGGTCAGGAAAGGTGACAACTGAGGGTGGGGGTAAATGGGAGAATGGGCAACTGAGAGAGAGGGGCTACAGGCAGGGCAACTAAGAAAGGAGGGAAACTGAGGAGGTGGCTGGGAAAGGGGCATATTGGAGAGTAGTGTGAATGGGAGAGCGGCTGAGTGGGAAAAGGGATGTCACTGAATGGAGGTGAATGGGTGAGGGATATAAGTAGAGCAGAGGGCACTGGCAGAATGTGCTCACTGACAATAGTAATGGAATAGGAAGAAAATCTAAAATTGGATACACCTGAACAAGGTTTACTCCTGGGTTCTAGCGGAAAGGATAAATAGGGCTGTTATGAGAACTTTAAACTAATAAGTACAGCAAGGGCTAAGGAACAACTAGTAGTATAAAGAACAATTTGAAAATCAACAAAAAGGGAAGAGAATAGCATAATAGTCAGAAATTATGCTTTGGGCAATATTGATAAGGAAAAACAGGAGTTGTAAGTTAATTACACCAGGAGAGAGAAGCAAAAATAATAATGAGACAATATTGTGAATAAAACATTGGAGCAGATGGATTAGTTAAGGTATGTGGGTTAAATAATTATTGTTGTACAAATGTATAAGAAAAAATAGAATTAATTCCAGATGTGAATTTAGCTTGGAAGGTATGACATTGTAACCAGGTTGTGTAAGACAAGCAGGGCTGGAAACTATACCAGGTTATATGGACTTCAGGAAAGATAGGGAGGTAAAGGGGAAGAGAAGACTTAGTGATCAGGATGACATCATTTCAACAATTAATGGCAATAAACTCATAAGAAATAGGAGCAGGAGTCAGCCAGCCATCGAGCTGGCTCTGCCATTCAATATGACCTTGCTAATTTGATTCTGGTCTTACCTCCACATACTTGTCTGTCCCCCATAATCCTTGATTCCCTCATTAATCAAAAATCGGTTTAAGTCATCATTGAATATATTGAATGGCATAGCTCTGCTGCTCTCTGTGGGCGGCACGGTAGCACAGTGGTTAGCACTGCTGCTTCACAGCTCCAGGGACCTAGGTTCGATTCCCGGCTTGGGTCACTGTCTGTGTGGCGTTTGCACATTCTCCTCGTGTCTGCGTGGGTTTCCTCCGGGTGCTCCGGTTTCCTCCCACAGTCCAAAGATGTGCGGGGTAGGTTGATTGGCCATGCTAAAATTGCCCCTTAGTGTCCTGAGGTGCGTAGGTTAGAGGGATTAGCGGTAAAATATGTAGGGATATGTGAGTAGGGCCTGGGTGGGATTGTGGTCGGTGCAGACCCGATGGGCCAAATGGCCTCTTTCTGCACTGTAGGGTTTCTATGACTTCTATGAAGAGAATTCCAAAGGCTAACAATTCTAAGAAAAGAAATTTCTCATCATCTCTGTCCATTAAAGGGTTAACTCTAACACTACTTTTAGAATAGCTACTGAGCAGGTGTGTAAGGAGCCATGTCATAGCGATGTCACACACAGAGAGCCTAAGTAAGAAGCTATAGCTGTGTCCTGAAAGTCTATAAATTAGTGTCGAGTTAGTTACATAAATATAAGTATTGTTAAAGAAAGACCTTTGCTTCCATCAAGATCTCTTACTCGATTAAGACACCCACTGTCTCCAGAGGCAATCAAACAATAACAGAATGTCCATCTTAAATGGGAGACCATTTCCCCATGAGAGGAAACATCTCTACAGGTTTCAATAAGATGATCTTGTGTTCTTCTAAACTCAAATGGGTCTAGGCCAATGTGCTCTACTTTTTCTCAAAAGACAACACTTTCATCCCAGGGTTCACTGAGTGAACCTTTTCTAAACAGAAAGAATACAATGAGAGTTAAGCAGGCAATGGAGGTCTTGCGGGTACATAAGAACATAAGAACTAGGAGCAGGAGTAGGCCATCTGGCCCCTCAAGCCTGCTCCACCATTCAAAATGATCATGGCTGATCTTTTTGTGCACTCAGCTCCACAATTAAGAAATAGAAATAGAATTAAGAAGTAGAAATAGAATTAAGAAATATAAAATATTTAAGGCTTGGTGGGAGTTGTGTATAGGCCCCCCGTTAGTAGTTGTAATGTGTTACCATGTAAAAATGCAGAGATTAGACAAGCTTACAGCAAAGGCAAATTGGTTTTAATAAGGAATTTTGACTTTCATATAGATTGGGATAAGCAAACTGATTATAGTCAGAAAGGTAATGAATTTCTCTAAGTTGTCCAGGATAACCTGTAACAATGGGGGGGGGGGGGGGGGCGGGGAGGGGAATTTAAACCTAAAAATATGAGTGGGTTTGGGTTCCAGTTAACAGGGCTGAAATTGATAGCGTGTTGGAAAGCCTTCAGCAACCCATCAACAATGTCAATGCATTCGACTGCGCATGGGGAACCTCGCTTGGGAGAGTCAGGTTGCTAATTTAAATATGTTAAAAGGCAATTAGCAGCTGTCTTAACTTTGCTTGCCAAATTTAAGTCTCAGTGCATATGCTTCCCAAACTTCCAGGAACTCACTCAAGAAAGTAAAATAGAGGACAGCGGAAATTTGCAGGGCTAAACAAAGTCTAAAAATTAGAGTCAGAAATTTCAGGACTGAAGTTAGGAACTACTTCTATATGCAAAGGGTGGTATAAATTTGGCACTCTCTTCCAAAAATGACAATTGATGCTACATCACTTATGAATGTTCAATCTGAGATTGATAGATTGTTATTTACCAAGGTAATTATTGATGAGGAACAAAGGTGGGCCAATGGAGGTAGCTCACACAACAGCCATGAGCCCTCTGTGAAGGTGGAACAAGCTCAAAGAACTACATGGCGTACTCCTGTTCCTATGAATTGGAGAGGAATTTGGCTGGTAGAGTGAGGCGACTGGGACAATGCACAACAAGAGGTAGAGCCTAGAGCAGCTCGGGGTAACTGGGAGAGGGGTAAATGAGAAAGAAATCTGACCAGGGCAGGGGATGAATGGGTAACAGGAATAATAGTAGAAATAGAATTAAGAAATATAAAAAGATTTAAGGCTGTGGTGGGTAACAGGAATAATGGGGACAATCAGGCGAGGGATTGAGTTGTGATCAAGCAGAGGATCACCAATGATTAAGGCAGTGATGGAGGATCGCTGGCATCGGTCATGGTTTGAACGTGGAGGGGGAAGAGTACTGAGTTCAGGCAGTTATCAGCCTTGTTTACAACGAAGCAGTTTGGTTAAGGGTAACTCTCATTTCTGGTACAGATCCAGACATCTCTTCCTCTGCCTATATAATATGGCAAATAGGACACTTACAGCTCAGACTGCATTGGCATCTACCATATTGGACATATTAATGTGTGTTTTGACCTTGTAAAATGGGTGCAGCATGATTAAATCTGTAATGTTATGTCACCTATTGATTTTGTACTTTAGAAAGTAGTAATTTCCTTACCTGTTGTTAACAATCTCTCATATTCAATCCCCTTACCCCTCAACCCAAACTGATCATGATCCTTTTAAAGTTTCCAGCTGACCTGAAATCAACTCTTTTTATTTTCTGGAAGTTTGAAGCACAAATTTACTAATCTGTGGGAAATGTCTCTAATCTTGCTGGAGGCTTGTGGATTTTGTTCTTGCGATCCATCCCACATTCATTGTTCCAATAAACAGGTTGTTTATTTCCTATTCATTTTTACTGTCCATTATTTTGAAGATTTTTGATTCTAAACCATTAACCAGTTTTTGTTTTTTGGGACCTTTTCTCATAGTTTAGTTTGTTAAGTCCTGGAATCATCCCAGTTTCCTTTCTGTTAAGCTTTTCTAATCCAGCTGTATCCTTTTTGAGGAAGAGTGACCAAAACTTCTCGCCTCGCTATTGATCTCTACCCTGTCAGTATAACTTCCTCTGACTTTGAGTTCAATACACTCTAGATTAATTAATTAGCAACAGGCTCATGCTTCCAAGCTGCTTCCAAGACACAATCAATGAGCCCTTTCAAATCTGTTTTCTCTTCAGCTTCTGCCAATACAGACTCCTTTGTGTGATATACAGGTTTGTTATAACCTCCTCCTATATGAATTATCCTGTATTTATTCACATTAAAATCAATTTTCCATAATTAGTTCAAGTTTCTCGGAGGACGGTCCATCTTCTTTGTATTCATTATCTGCCCACTGAATTTTGTACCATGCATTCAGTAATAATTCTGCAATAGTGTGCACTGCACACACCTGTAATTCTATCAGCTACATTTCATTTTGCAATGGACGTCAGTCAGCTTTTTAAAAATACCTATTCACTGCTCACAGAGCTCACGGTATCCGGAAGACTGAAGTAAAGGGGTACTGTATCTGATTCCAGCAGCTCTCAAAGGATTGCTTGTTGTATCAAAGCTGTGCCAAGAAGTAGCTGCAGCACAATGAGGATAAAAACAGCACTCTTTCAGTATTCAGTGCTGTGACAAGTGATAGAATGAAGGGACACCCCCATCTGAAGAGTAATGCAGGAGCAGCCTGTGTGAAGATAACAGAGGAAGTGAATGCTCTCTCACCGATGACCAAGTTCTGTGAATGGGTGAGGGAACACTTCACTGGTCTCTCTGTAATGTTATGGCAGCATAAGGATTCTCAAAATAGGCTGAATTTTGCAACATTTACATACTTCAGTGTTACCTTTGTGATACCTCACAGAGAAAGAATACTCTGGCAATGATGACCTACTTCCTAATCTCATGCTGCACCACAAACTGAATTTGCTGCCTTGTTAGGGCAGTTGTCCTGAGTTCAGGGAGTGTAACAAACATCACGCGTGCAGACAACAGAGTAAACCAGCCTGCTGTACATTCATAGATTTACATGGAGATTGATAGCGGGGTTCCTCTTCAGTCATTAGCTGAGGCAACTTCTCTCCTTCTCCTCTTATTCAATATCAATGGTCCTTTGCAGGACCAGGCTGTATAAGGGTGCAGTAGGAAAATTAAAGCAGACCCCTTTGATCTTGCCATTGCTCTCTTCCTGGGCCAGCAAGAAGAAAGTTTTAATCACTGGATTCTCTATATTGATCCAACATTACCAAAGATCAGTTATTAATCTCATCATTAACAAATGGGGTTTGGATGACAGATAGTATTGAAAAGAAGTATGATTGGATATATGGGGGTGGGATTCTCCAGCCTTGTTAGATGGCCTGCAGGAATCTTGATGCCCCAGTGAATGGGGCATGGCCAACATTTGGGATTCCTGACAGGGCTTGAAGGCAACTGAGATTCACCTGACCCATTCTGCCAGCCTGATCATAGGCAACCTGATTAATATGCAAACCCGTTAATTGTATTCCAATGAGCTGATTTGATGGCCCATTCACCAGCCCCTGTCATTCACTGGCCCCGCCAACGTGAACTGCACCAGCTGAGCTTTCGTGCTGGTAATCACCAGCATGGGCCTGGCACTCTGGACCCCGAGGGTCCAGGGGAGCACCACTAACCCCTCAACAAAGAGATGCATCCTCCTCCCCACCATTCAAATAATGGATCACCCCATCCCCACGCACCATGCAGACATGAGGGTGACCCAAACATCCCCGCATCAGGTCCCACCCCCCAGTCTCCCCTCAGCCCTTCTCCCCACTCACGCCAATGCCTTGGCAGTGCCAATGGTGCACTGTCCCTGACACTGACACCCTGCCTGACTGGAAGCTGAGCAGACATCCAATAAGCTGTTAATTGAAGCCTATTTCAAAGCAATGCATCATGAAATTGACAGAGAGCAAAGGTTTCCAATGGAATTCTCCCATTTACAGGCTAACTCCCCAGCTTGCTAGGAAGGCTCAGAGAATTTAAATAAAAGCTGTGTGAGTACATTGGGGTTGAGTGCACACAACTGTGGGGAAGAGATCCCCACCCAGTGAAATTTACATTTCCTCTCTGTCAGAAGTCTTTAAAGGGGTTTACTCTCACCTGAAGCTTCTGACAAGGTGAAAGGGAAATTTATGCTGCAGAGTGGGGTGCTGCTATGATTTAAAAGCCCAGCCAGGTGACCAGTCGAGCATGGAGATTAAAGGGACCAGGGCACTTCAACATTTCCATAGCTGACAGGCAGAAATGAAGATGTAAATCACAGGGCTGCCTGAAATCACAATGTCAGAGGTGACCTTCAGCTCTGCCAGGGCTAGAAGGGGCATTTCAGTCATGAGACCCCCCATCTCAGGAGAGAGTGGCGATGTCAACCCTTTTCCCCCAGCCCAAGCCTCCTCAATCCCAGGACCATTGGGGGACTCTCCCTCTGCAGCCTGGCAGTGGCAGAGGGACAAATGGCCACTGGCCATATCTCTTTAACCCCCCCCCCACCCCTCAGGGTCCAAGGTGTCAGGCCAGAGTGTCAGTGCCAGGGTGTCAGAGTGCGCTGCACCATTGGCACTGCCAAGTTGCATGGCCTGAAGGTGGGTCTGAGTGGGGCAGGAGGGCTGAGTGGAGGCATGTCAGATCACCCTCATGCTGCGTGGTGTTGGGGGTGACCCATTATTTGAATGGTGGGGGAGGAAGCATGCTCCTATTTGCTGAGGGGGTTGTTGGTGCTCTCTTGGTCAGCAGTGGGGGGGAGGTGGAGCACCATTTATTTTTTGTGGTGGGGAAGGGGGCCTATTTTCAAGCATGGAACAGTCGGGCTGACCAGGGAACTTTGTAAGGTGGCCTCATTTGCATCTTTCAGGTGGGTGACAGACACTGCCAGCACCAGTTAGAAACACTCTAATTTTCCCATTGGCATGGGGAGTTAGCCTGTAAATGGGAGAATTCCGCCCATGTAATTAAACCCAAGGGCATGTCATGCTATTATAATGATACAAGACACAAGGCACCAATTGCTTATAAGGAATTGGGTAAACATCTTTTGGGTCCATTTCTTAGGACGAGGCATGAGAGAACAGTTATCCATGGGTATAAAACCTGAAGGCATCAGAGCTGTGTGTGTGCTCTGGTCAAAGAAAAAGTGAAACTAAAATTGGATTGCATAACAAATTTCCCTTCCATTGATGTCATGCTGATATTCCTTAAAGGCATGTAACAACAGGCATTGTGAAAGAAGGAATGAAATCCATGGGCTAACATGCAGTTCTTTCACATGGCAACTAAGAAGATTCCATCCTAAGGAATAGAAGCTAATATGGCTGAACAGTTCAAGGATGCTGTACCTCTTTTAAATGGGTGCTGATCTTCAGAAACCTTGATCTGGTGCTGATAATGCATGTGGAGTTATCACCTCATGTACAGGTCTCTGCGGCTTTAATGAGGTTAGCGCACTGCATTATATGGAAGCACAGGTTTCAGCATCAGGTATGGACTACGCGCATCCGCTGTGTCACCTATCAATTTTCAAGTTTGAAAATAACAGAGTAAAGATTCATTAGCATAGTATAAAACAGTTCATAATTATCAAATTTATTTACATTTAAAATAATTTACAGAAGCAAAGATGTCAAGTAAATACTGTTCTACAAAAATGATATAAAATATTTAAAACCTTACATCTTAGCACACACCTTATATTTTCCCATTATAAATTCCTATGTGCACATTTATAATGCAAATTGCCTGAGTAAATATGTCATTCTGTAATTATATCCTCACACCAGTGGTGTTGTAGTGTTCAGTTTTTAATCCCTCAATTCTTTGGCCTCAAATATAAAGAAATTCCAAACAACAATTTCCATAGATTTTGTTGTTGAAGTAGTTATAATACATAAATTACAATGGCAGCAGCTATAGAGATAATGCACAATTTTTTCTGTTCTTGTACGTAAGAGGAGTTGCTTATCTATGCAATTTAATAGACCATTGGTGAAGGGGGATGATTAAAATCATGATTAGAATTTAATCCAGGGCTGTAATGAAACTCAGTGAGAACATTGCAGATGCCCTAACTATGATCTTCTAAAGCCCTCTCCATTCAGGAGCAGCTCCTTTAGATTGAAAAATTGAAAATGTCACTCCATTATTTAAGAAAAGTGAGAGAGGGAAAGCAGGAAATTCTTTTGAAGAGGTGACTAAAGACATGAACAGTGGAATATCTATGGATGTCATTTCTAGGGACGTCCTTCAAGGAGACAATCAATAAAGCCCTTCGCAAGAGATTGCAAGCTAAAGTTAATTTATTAATCACAAGTAAGACTTACATTAACATTGCAGTGAAGTTACTGTGAAATTCCTGTAGTCACCACACTCTGGCACCTGTTTGGGTCAATGCACCTAATCAGCACGTCTTTGGACTGTGGGAGGAAACCGGAGCACCCAGTGGAAACCCACGCAGACACGGGGAGAATGTACAAACTCCACACAGACAGTGACCCAAGCCGGGAATCAAACCCAGGTGCTTGGCGTTGTGAGGCAGCAATGCTAACCACTGTGCCACCGTGAAGCTCATGGAGCTGAAGACAAATTATTCACCTGGTTAAGGGATTGGCTGAGAGGCAGGAGGAAGCAAATAGGGATGATGGGCAGGTATTCTAAATTTTTTGTATGGAATCTGTGTTGGTGTCTCAACAATTCACTATTTATTAACGATTTAAATAATGGGCGAGAAATGTCCACATTTGCTAGTCAGTGATGCTGTAAGCAGTGCAGATGAAAGTGTAAAATTACGAAGAAACATTAATAGATTGAGTGAACGGAAATGGATTTCAATATAAGCAAGTCTTATGTCTGTGGTGAACCATAGATGGTTAGCACTATGGGTACTGAACCATAGATGGTTAGCACTATGGGTACTTGTACATATGTTACTGTTGTTACTGTTGGAATTAGGGTTGGGGTGTTCTACCTGTTGGTATTGTTCTGTGGTACACTCCGGTTGGCTCCGCCTACCTGTAGGAGTATAAAGGTCACTGCACTGCCTAGTGACCCTTTAGTCTGGGATTGTATTGTTATATAGTATGCTCCATTCTTGTTACTAATAAAAGCCTTCATTTCCCGGGTACGATCCAGCCTCCCGAGTGATTTAATCGCGCATCAATGTCATTTACTTTGAATCTTAAAAGGATAGATTAGAGTATTTTCCAAATGGCAAAAATCTAAAAGTCTCTGGTGGAGATCCAAAGCCGCTTCAGGTTCATTAAAATATTATGGGCAGTTACAAATAAAAATCACAAAGCCAAATGGAATTCTGGTCTCTATAATAAGAGGTTTCGAATACGACAGGTTAGAAACTATTCTACATATAGCATTGAAAAATCCTGGTTAGATCACACATAGAGTACTGTGTTCAGTAATGAGCACCACACCTTGGGAAAGATTAGACCAATAGTTGGAAAGCTGCTCTGCTCATGCTTTCCTGAGCCCCGACAGTGCTCCTGTGCCCCAACTATGTATTTTGGACTGGGTCTTATGAGCCTGGCCTCTTCACAAATGTGGAGCAGACAGTGCCACAAAAAGCTTCATCGCAGCTCTGAAGGATCAAAGGATGGCAATCCATACCCTGTTTGTAAGGCACAACCTACTGTAAAGTATGTTTAAAGGTCCAGTGCAAATGAGTGAATGAGTGAAAGGACAGGGTAGATGGGTGGCAGGTGGATGAGGTTGCAGATAGATGAAGGGGCAGGTGAGTTGGTTAGCTGGTATGTAGGGTACTGGTGTGTAGTACGATAGGTGGGTGAGGGGGCAGGTGGGTGAGGGGGCAGGTGGGTGAGGGGGCAGGTTGGAAGGTGGATAGGTTGACAGGTGGATGAGATGGCAGCTTGGTAGAGTTCTTTGTGGGTAGGCATTTGGGTGGGGTGGTAGGTGGGTAGGCTAGTAGGAAGGGAGAGTGGCAGGTAGTAGGGAGATAGCTGGGTACAGCGGGTAGGTTGGCAGGAGGGTTCGGAATAGGTGAATGAGGTGGCAAAGGGATATGGTGGCAAATAGGTAGTGTGGTCGCTGGGAAGGGCGAGCACCTGGGCAGATGGTGAGGCTGGTAGATGGGTACGGTGGCAGGTGGGAAGTCAGGTTTGGGGGAGGTGACAAGTGGGTAGCGTTAGGATGGCAGGTGAGGAGGTTGGTATGTGGGTGAGGTTGATAGGTGAGTATGGTGGCAGATGGGTGAAGTGGTAGGTGTTGAGGTGGCAGGTGGGTGGGATGGGAGGAGGGTAGCTCAGGGTAAATAAATTCTACCCATGATGTCTCTGAGGCATCCTTTCTCTCCAGCGCTGCAATATTCTCCTTAATCAATACTGCCACCCTTCCTCTTTCTGTCCTGTCCTCTCTTTCCTGAACACTTGTACCCAGAAATATTTAATGCACAGCCTTTTCCTTCTTTGAGCCTGTTCTCCATTATTGTCATAACATTATATTTCCATGTGTCTATCTGCATCTGTAACTGATGCATTTCACACATTCACATACAAGCACTATTACTTTCCTCTTTATACTGAAACCAGCTAATACTTTAATATTTCCTACTCTAGTGTTCCCACTGATCTCCCTAACCTGCAGATCTTTTGACACTAAGGGGCAATTTAGTATGACCTATGCACCGAACCTGCACACCTTTGGACTGTGGGAGGAAACCGGAGCACCCGGAGGAAACCCACACAGGCACTGAGATAATGTGCAAACTCCACACAGACAGTTACCCAAGACTGTAATCAAACCCTGGTCCCTGGCTCTGTGAGGCAGCAGTGCTAACAACTGTGCCACGTGCCATGATGATGTAATTGGAGAAATTGGACTAGCATACTGAGGGACAATTCACATAGATTGCAAAGAATTATATTGATTATAGATGTAACTCAACTGGTCTTGAGGAGTGTACATATTACCGAGAAGGAGGTGCTGGAAGTCTTAAAGCGCATCAAGGTAGATAAATCCCCGGAACCTGATGAAATGTATCCCAGGACATTGTGGGAGGCTAGGGAGGAAATTGCGGGTCCCCTGGCCGAGCTATTTGAATCACCGATAGTCACGGGTAAGGTGTCTGAAGATTGGAGTGGCAAATGCTGTGCCTTTGTTTAAAAGGGGTTGCAGGGAAAAGCCTGGGAACTACAGGCCAGTGAGTCTCCCATCTGTGGTGGGTAAGTTGTTGGAAAGTACTTTGAGAGACAGGAACTACAGGCATTTAGAGATGTAAGGACTGATTAGGGACAGTCAGCATGGCTTTGTGAGTGGAAAATCATGTCTCACAAATTTGATTGAGTTTTTTGAAGGGGTAACCAAGAAGGTAGATGAGGGCAGTGCAGTTAATGTTGTCTGCATGGACTTTAGCAAGGCCTTTGACAAGGTACCGCATGGTAGGTTGTTGCATAAGGTTAAATCTCACGAGATCCAGGGTGAGGTATCTAAATGGATACAAAATTGGCTTTTTGACAGAAGCCAGAGGGTGGTTGTAGAGGGTTGTTTTTCAAACTGGAGGCCTGTTACCAGCAGTGTGCCTCAGGGATCAGTGCTGGGTCCACTGTTATTTGTCATTTATATTAATGATTTGGATGAGAATATAGGAGGCATGGTTATTAAGTTTGCAGATGACACCAAGGTTGGTGGCATAGTAGACAGTGAAGAAAGTTATCTCTGATTGCAACGGGACCTTGATCAATTGGGCCAATGGGCTGACGAATGGCAGATGGAGTTTAATTTAGACAAATGCGAGGTGATGCATTTTGGTAGATTGAACCAGGGCAGGACTTACTCAGTTAATGGTATGGCATTGGGGAGAGTTACAGAACAAAGAGATCTATGGATACATGTTCATAGCTCCTTGAAAGTGGAGTCACAGGTGGACAGAGTGGTGAAGAAGGCATTCGGCATGCTTGGTTTCATCGGTCAGAACATTGAATACAGGAGTTGGGACGTCTTGTTGAAGTTGTACAAGACATTGGTAAGACCACATTTGGAATACTGTGTGCAATTCTGGTTACCCTATTATAGAAAGGATATTATTAAACTAGAAAGAGTGCAGAAAAGATTTACTAGGATGCTACCGGGACTTGATGGTTTGAGTTATAAGGAGAGTCTGGATAGACTGGGACTTTTTTCTCTGGAGCGTAGGAGGCTGAGGGGTGATCTTATAGAGGTCTATAAAATAATGAGGGGCATAGATGAGGTAGATAGTCAATATCTTTTCCCAAAGGTAGGGGAGTCTAAAACTAGAGGGCATAGGTTTAAGGTGAGAGGGGAGAGATACAAAAGTGACCAGAGGGGCAATTTTATCTCACAGAAGGTGATGAGTAGGTCTGGAACAAGCTGCTGGAGGTAGTAGTAGAGGTGGGTACAGTTTTGTCTTTTAAAAAGCATTTAGATAGTTACATGGATAAGATGGGTATAGAAGGATATGGGCCAAATGCGGGCAATTGGGATTAGCTTAGGGGTTTAAAAAAAATGGCGGCATGGACAAGTTGGGCCGAAGGGCCTGTTTCCATGCTGTAAACCTCTATGACGCTATGGTCCATGCTGGTGTTCATGTTGCACACGAGCTTCCTTCCCTTCTTCATTCTAACCCTACCTAAATAATCTTCTATTTCTTTCTAATATCGAGGCAAAATACTGCAGATGCTGGACAAACTGGAAAAAAAACAGAAAATGCTGGGAAAAAAATCAGTAGGTCTGGCAGCATCTGTGGAGAGAGAAACAGAGTTAACGTCTCAAGTCTGTACTGATTCAAAATGTTAATTCTGTTTCTCTCCCCACAGATGCTGATATACTTGGAGTTTTTCCAGTGTTTTATGCTTCTATTTCAATTTGTTTTCCCCTTTTCTGTTTTTCCCCTTAAGTTAATCAGTGGTATTGATGCGCCATCAATCGAGCAAAGACTAGTTTGTATGCAAGAACAAATAGGCTTTTATTAGCAAAAGACTTGGAGCACACCCATGCCGATGAACTGGTCCAGACTGAGGCAGTGGGGGGGGGGAGCAGTCGCCTTTATACCTGGACCGGGGGGGGGAGGAGTCTCGGGTAGGGCCGGCAGGGATGTGTCCAGGCATGTCACATATACAGGTAATAAGCTAACAGTGGTTTACCACAGGTATTTACATCAACTAATCCTGTGATAGCGAGTAACACATTCTCACTATTCTCTGGATAAAAAAATGTTCCTGCTGACTGCTCCAATGTATTTATTAGTGGCTAAGTTATATTGATGGCAATTTAAAACTTCCCAAGTGAACAAACCTTCCTGAATTTCTTTGAAATTGGGAGCACCAGTTTCAAAGTTCAAATTCCATAGCTGACAATGAGGTTAACATATCTCTGCAGCAACATTGCATTCCAGTCACAGTAGCCAGTCCTGTAGCTGTGAAATTAATACTGCAGGGACCTCCCAAAATTCAGCACATTCTAATAGCCAGCACAACCTTCCAAACTGCACTGAATGTCATGAATAGTAAAATCAGCAATGCACAAGACAGTTTTTCCTCCTTCTTGGATTATACTCATCAATATGTTTAGCAAAGAGATGGAAATGCCCCTCAATGTTCACACCACCTTACCTACTGATAAACATATTGTGACCAAATCAGTGAAACCTCTTCAGGATCAAATTAAATTTTCAGCTGTGCCACTTAGGAATTACTTATTCTCTGGGGAAGATGGGATGGAGAGGAATGTAGCCCAGTCCATCACGCAAACCAGCCTCCCATCCATTGACTCTGTCTACACTTCCCGCTGCCTCGGCAAAGCAGCCAGCATAATTAAGGATCCCATGCACCCCGGAGATTCTCTCTTCCACCTTCTTCCGTCAGGAAAAAGATACAAAAGCTTGAGGTCACATACCAACCAACTCAAGGACAGCTTCTTCCCTGCTGCCGTCAGACTTTTGAATGGACCTACCTTGCATTAAGTTGATTTTTCTCCACACCCTAGCTATGACTGTAACACGACATTCTGCACTCTCTCCTTTCTTTCTCTATGAACGGTATGCTTTGTCTGTATCATGCACAAGAAACAATACTTTTCACTGTATGCTAATACATGTGACAATAATAAATCAAATCAAATCACAAGCCTGTCACAGAACATGTTTGGTTCCCTTTCCAATCAGATCAATGGAAGGAAGGTTCATAGGGCTCTGATATGGGCATCCAGATCTAGATACACCTGATTTTCTTCTTTGTGCTTTGCCTGGCAGTAGTTTGTGCTCAGATGGTACAGAGGCAAATCTACCCCAAGAAGTGTCATTATTTCCAAATTAAGAACTTAAAACAATTTGACCGAAGTTAATAGCTGCTGCAAATTCTGTTTATTCCTTAACATTGAAAGGGTATATACTCCATTATTATCTTACATTGGTATTATCGATACAACATGTGTAAGCATTAAAATGGAGCTTTAATCAGGTGTGAGAAATGCACCGAGTGCTATGAGGCTTGTTTTGTGCTTATTTTATTTAATCTAAATTACACAATTTTCATAACTGTGTCAATCATATGAGCGCGTTGTGGATGTCATTTGTGCCTCTGGCTCCACTTGGGCTACCCAGAGTAATTTGAAACTAAATAAGCTGCAAAATTGTTACACAACCCAATTTTTGGTTAACGTTTTATAAAGCTCGAAAGTATACACCTGAAGCTTTTAGCTACTGATTGCATTTCTTGATGACTTTAGGGACTCCAGAACTCACAATGGGAAATATAGTTTATTAAAATTGCAGGAATCATCAGATTATTCTCGCTAATAGAAGATGGTCAAACCTTTTATCAAATACGAAGCATTGTTGTTAATTACTACAGATATGTATCCCAGCGCCAAGCAGCTTTTCCCTGCATACTATCTGTGTCTGTGCTCAATGGCCTTGGCATCTTTTGATTTGCAAATTAGAAGCTCTTGGATTCTGATAGACCTGTAGTTTGAAGGCCTTGGTTGTGCTAGTGCCAGTCAGGGAAGCTGCGAAAATAACTTGTTTAATTGGATGAGCCCAGTTCTTCCTTGATGCATGCAGAAATGCTGAATAGGGTCTGGCTAATATCATCATTCCTTATTGGGGTCAAACACAGGTAATGCTTTTTGGGCACACTGCCTTGTGCATTCAGATTGCACCTTGTCAAATCTTACACCTTGTGAATTTACTGGACAAGATTAGGCTCAGTCAAACACAAGCCTCAATTAAATTCATTCAAAGAAGACTATTGCTGAATTCCATCCCTAATATATGCTCCATATCTTCCCACATCCAGTATACTTCTTGAGTTCTCTGCCCAAAGGCAGGTCCTGGTAATTATCAACCAAACCATTGCAAAGTGCTGTGAGTCTTTTACTATGAATAAGGTGAGGAGGCAGTTCCCAGATCTAATTCAGTCGGAACAGGGACCCAAATCTCATGCTGTTATTAACCTGATCCATATGCCAGCTGGTTAGCTAGCTGAGCGAACTGGCCCCACCCAAGAAGCATCGCATTACTATGACATTGGTGTGTGATTGTTTCACTGTACCTGGCTTCTTTTTGTATAAACATAGAGTCATGAAGCGGAACTTAATGCAGGATACGAGTCCCTCTGACAGACTTGAAAGTCATGATGTGGAGATGCCGGCGTTGGACTGGGGTAAACACAGTAAGAAGTTTAACAACACCAGGTTAAAGTCCAACAGGTTTATTTGGTAGTAAAAGCCACACAAGCTTTCGGAGCTCCAAGCCCCTTCTTCAGGTGAGTGGAAATTCTGTTCACAAACAGAGCATATAAAGACACAAACTCAATTTACATGAATAATGGTTGGAATGCGAATACTTACAACTAATCAAGTCTTTAAGAAACAAAAGAACATGAGTGGAGAGAGCATCAAGACAGGCTAAAAAGATGTGTATTGTCTCCAGACAAGACAGCCAGTGAAACTCTGCAGGTCCACACAACTGTGGGGGTTACAAATAGTGTGACATGAACCCAATATCCCGGTTGAGGCCGTCCTCGTGTGTGCGGAACTTGGCTATCAGTTTCAGTGTGATGCTAGATATGTAAAGTCAGCAGGATTTCTGAGCAGGTGAGAAGCAGCCAAATGATTGTGATCATGCGATGGCCAGCCAACTAGTGCAGTGACACGTGGGGCCCGATAGATTATGTGATGGTGGATTGCCAGCATTAATTGATGCAAATGCGGAATTAATGCTGGCATCAGTTTTAAATGTCTGCACATATTCTTCCTGTCTGAAAAGAATAAGGCCCAGTGTATTAATAAGTGTGCCATGCTGTGAACCCAATTGGCAATCCTGAACTGGTTGTTCAGTATCGTTCTGAGCATGCTCAGGATTGCTGGGGATGCTGGGGGGTTGGGGTGGAGGGGTGGGGGGCGGTGGTGGTGGTGGGCGGTGGGGGGGGAGCGGGGCAGTGTTGCATTGGGACTGCCGAGGGGTTCAGGCCTGCTGGTAGGGGACGGGGTGGGGGAGGTCAGGGAGGTCTGGACTGCCCAGCAGGGGGGGGGGGGGGGGGTGGGGGGGAAGGGTTCGGGAGATCGGGGTGGCTAGGGCAGGCACATTGGGGCTTGACCAGGGAGGTCTGGGAGGCCACCGATCGGGGGAGGGGGGGGGTTGGAAGACCAGCGATGGGGTCGGTAGGCCAGTGATTGAGGGTTGCGGGGCCAGTCAGAGATTGGGCTGGCCAGCGATCTGTAGGCCCACAATGGGGGACCACTGCGCATGCATTGATCTCCACGTTGACTGTTCGGCGCATGCACAGTGGCCCGCTCAGCACCATGCTGCTGTCCTCGCCAGCAGGAATAGGCCCTGCCCACTGATTTCCAGAGTGAATTATGCTAGGGCACTCTGTGATGCACAGAGTGTTAGAATTTTTGGGGGGAGAATCTTGGCCATGGTTTACATACCTAGCATCACACTGGTACTTAGGTTTATATACCACATTACTCATTTATGTGACAAGTAGAAAGCCCTTTTGACTTTAATGCAGCATTTTGTTAGTGTGAAGGCCACTCGTGTTACTACTGAATAGTAACTGCATGAAACGGCTAGCTTCACCTGTTGCTCCAATTTTTGTGACACCTTGCCCTTCCAGGACAATAAGTGGCATCCCTCGGCCCAGTCATGATTTTGCATGATGTACAATAAGCAATGACCTGATCAGTACAGCCATTATCTCACAGGGTGGCTTTGATGCACTTGATTTCAGCATAAAGCCTGTGTCATGAGCAAATGGCCTGGTCCCTCTTTACGAGGTTGCCAGTAAAATCAATCTTATAGTGCGTGTGGACCTGTAGGAATCTCAAGATGTATATTGACCAGTGAAGGTAGGCTTGCAGTATACTGTATTGGATAACTCCCTGGCAGATTTCTCCATCGCACATCAAGAAAAGGGAACTCATTTGGATGCTTCATTTCAAAGGTGAATTTGAGCGCAGGGTGAAGCCCGTGAATGTTTGCAACTGAGAACTGGCATTAAGACAGGAATTCTTCCTTGTCTTTCTGTTGTATGCTAGTTTCATAGAATCCTTTCAGTGTAGAAGGAGACCATTCAGCCCATTGAGTCTGCACCGACCACAATCCCACCCAAGCCTTATTCCCATAACCCCACATATTTACCCTGCTAATCCCCTAACACGAGGGTCAATTTAGCATGGCCAATCAACCTAACCCACACATTTTTGGACTGTGGGAGGAAACCCATGCAGACACAGAGAGAATGTGCAAACTCCACACAGACAGTGACCCAAGGCCAAAACTGAACCCAGGTCCCTGGTGCTGTGGGTCACAGTGCTAACCACTGTGCACCATGCTGCCCAAGGAATGGTATGAGTTAGTATGTTACCTATTGAGCCATTTTGAAGTTCTGTGGGACATTTTATGTTTTCATTTTGAGAGGATGAACCAGGAGGTGTGGACAATGGTTGAAGTTTTTGTGACAACAATGAAAGGAAGAGGTGCAGTATAATGCTGTTTTGTGGTAGGAGGGGAGGTGTTGGAAACAGGGCAAGGAAAGATTGCTCTTGCTGACTCCAAAGTTAAGGCAGTTCAGACTTGTTCAGAGACTGGCAGAGATGCAAAGTCTTACCTTAGCAGCATTGCTGAGGTTATTAAATTTCTTCCTACAGTGATGCCAGGTACTGAGTGCAATGATTCAGGCATTACTCTGTCCATTACTGGTTGGCAAATTTTGCCAAGGTTCCTGGTGTCTATGAAAGTGGAAGAGAACCTCTATCCTGCTAGGCTGCTTAAGAGGACACGATGTCCTAATGGTATTAGGCTTTAGGGAAGGAAATCTGCCGCCCTTACCTGGTCTGATGAACATGTAACTCCAGAGCCACAGAAATGTGGTTGACTCTGAACTTCCCTTTGAAATGGCCCAGCAAGTTCAAGGGCAACTATGAATGGACAATAAATGCTGGCCAGTCAGCGATGCTCATGTCTCACTCAAAAAACTCACTCAATAAATTTTCAGCTCCATGCTATCATCACAAAATCTAGGAGGTTTGGTAACAGTCATCGGAGGTGATTTTACCACTTTAATGGGTGGGGCGATCCGGTAAAATCACTCGAGAGCCGAGAAATCAGGTTCGTGCCTGGCTTCTCGCCTTTCGCGATCTTCCTGGTACCTGAGATCTGGCACATTCAGCCTCGTGCCCATTTCTGGAGAGAGGTTGAATAAATTATTTAAATATATGTAAAACCTCATTTAAATATAATTAATGAGCCTGGGACGCAATCATCCGGGCCTTTGTAGTCTCGCCGGGAGAGGTTTATTCCGGCGAGGATCATGTGTGGTCCCCACGAATGTATCTTTTGGAGAGAAAATTTTTTCCCTTGCCTTTCTGATGCCGCACTATCTTCGTGCAGCCTTTCTGCTGGTCAGGATATCAAGATATTTCTTTTTATTCATGTTAAAAGCATTTACTGACAGTAAGTACTCATATCTTGGCTCCCACAGTTAACTTCATAAAACCAGATTATCTGGTCATTTTCTTATTGTTGATTGTGGGGGGTTTGCTATGTTCAAATTGGCAGCTACATTTTCTACATTACAATCGTGATTACATAGCAAAGGTACTCAATTGGCTGTAAAGTACTTTGGGACTAACAGTGGTTATGAAAAGCACTTTCTTGTCATCATTAAATTAGAACCATTTCTGGGGTCTTAAGTTCATGATTTGCAGAAGCGTGTGGGTGAATATGTGTGTGTGCGTGTGTGTGTATGTGTGTTGGTGTGTATGTGTGTGTGTTGGTGTATGTGTGTGTTGGTGTATGTGTGTGTGTGTGTGTGTGTGTGTGTGTTGGTGTGGGATGAGGAAGGTTTCTTGATTAACCTTCCCAAATGGGCGGCACGGAAGCACAGTGGTTAGCACTGCTGCTTCACAGCTCCAGGGACCTGGGTTCGATTCCCGGCTTGGGTCACTGTCTGTGTGGAGTTTACACATTCTCCTCGTGTCTGCGTGGGTTTCCTCCGGGTGCTCCGGTTTCCTCCCACAGTCCAAAGATGTGCGGGTTAGGTTGATTGGCTATGCTAAAATTGTCCCTTAGTGTCCTGAGATGCATAGATTAGAGAGATTAGCGGGTAAAATATGTAGGAATATGGGGGTAGGGCCTGGGTGGGATTGTGGTCGGTGCAGACTCGATGGGCCAAATGGCCTCTTTCTGCTCTGTAGGGTTTCTATGATTTCTATGATTCTATGAACTTGGGTCACTAACTGTGTGGAGTCTGCACGTCCTCCCCATATCTGCGTGGGTTTCCTCCGGGAGCTCTGGTTTCCTCCCACAGTCCAAAAGACGTGCTGATTAGGTGCATTGGCCATGCTGCATTCTCCTTCAGTGTACCCGAACAGGCACCAGAGTGTGGCGACAAGGGGATTTTCACAGTAACTTCATTGCAGTGTTAATGTAAGCCTACCTATGACAAATAAACTATACAAATGAATTGAATTATATTGCTGATTAGAGGGTACATCTCACTTCCAAACAGGCTAACCTGCCTTTGCAGCATCTTTTGGAGCAATGCCCCATTCTCAAATGCAGCAGTCCTCAAACTTGACCACTTATTTCCATCCTGAACTGCTACCACCAAATTATAAATCAGTTAAGTTTTAATTGGAAGCAACAATTCTTTCAGAGCTGCTGACTCATCAGATAACTCTGTCCACAAATTCAGAATGTCAACATATGAGTGCAGAACTATTCATTACTATGAAGTGTGCACGCTACTTATGCACTACTTATACAGTGCACCAGGGACCTGCAGCCACGCTGATAGGAACACAAAATTGGCCCCGCGAATCAAGGTGATGTTTGGACCAGAATTTCTGTAAATAGAGGATGGGATTAGTGATTTTGTTTTTCTGCAGTCCATTCATTCTGAAATACACAGAAAACAACAGGAAATATGAACAGCCAATTTCCACAAACCAGGCAAGCTTTGAAAAATGTACTTTTATCACTAAGTAACATTTAACAGTCATTTAGCTGCTTCTCATGTTAATAAAACAACAAAAAATAGAGATCATTCTACATCAGGATTGGAATTTACATGTAATCTATATTGGACTGAATGGATCGATGTCACTCACTTTTGTAATGTGTCATTATGGCGTTCATTATTGCAAACCTTCACTTGAAAGTTCACCTCCAAGTCACACATGATTGTGACTTAGAACTATGGTTGTGGTCTTACGACTTCATCCCACCCGGCATTCGGTGAGGTGAATGGTAAGGTTGGGCTGGAGGTGAAAGATCAGGTTCGTGCCCGGTTTTTCGCCTCCCCTGATCATACCAGCCCTGTTTTACCAGCAAAATCAGCTTTGACCGATGTAAATATTAATGACATGATTTAAAAGTCATTAATGTTTCCTGGACACGACTGTCTGGGCTCACTTACCTTTACCATCTCACCGGCCGAGGCTCCATCCAGCAAGAATCATGTATGATTTACGTGATGTGATGGCCTTGGCAGGTCGGGGAATTGAAGTCGGGAGCGGGACCGGGCAGTGCCCATGGGACTGTCATAAGATGCATTTTCAAACTTGCCCAAAAAAAGGAGTTTGAAACTCTCCCATTTTCTTGCTCATTCAGCACTTTGAGTTTTTTTCATAAAATTCTGCCCTACGGCCGAAACCCTACCACCTTGTCCGCCCCGGAATCGGGGCAGGCGAGGTTCCGAGAACAGAAATCTCCATTGGCCTTGGGCGGGATTTTACGATCTTGCCCGAGTGAGGCAGTAAAATCCCACCCTAAATCTCTGTTCCTTCACTGTCACTGGGTCAAAATCCTGGGAATCCCTCCCTGGTAGCACTCTGGGTGCATCCACACCACATCGACTGTGGTGGTTCAAAGTTGCTCACCGGCACTTTCTCAAGGGCCACTAAGGAAAGCAACAAATGCTGGCCTAGCCAGTGATGTCTGCATCCTGTGAAAGAATCAAATAAATAGCATATTATGCTGTTGCTGTCATCTGAATCTGCTCAAGGGGTCTGTCATAAACCCTTATTTTAATCCTACCATCTGCTTGACAGAAACGATTAAGCCAAACTATTTCATCTCGGAATAACAATGAACCTTCCTTAATTTGCAAGTTCTCTTCAATATTTCAACTCCTCTTCTCCTCTCATCTCAAGTTCCTCATGAATATCCCATGAACCAGCATTTCCATCTTGCAGAGCGAGCCCTGTCTCTCTAATCACTGTAACATCTGATTTCCAGGTGTCTTCAACTCAAACATCTTATTCCGAATCAAGATAGATAATTCATTTTCTTTTATTATTGCTTTGATAACCTGTGAATTGCCATCATTGTCATGTCTGATGTATAGGATGAAGCTGAAGAGGGAAAATAAGCACAAAGGAAAGGGGAGGTTAACGCTGCTGGCAGTCACGCAATATCTTAGACCACAGCATAGCCTAACATAACAAAACCACAAGTGTGTGCTCTCCAACAGGGCATGAAAATTGATATTCTAGCCAGAGGAATGATAAATTACTCCTTTGAAACCCCTCCCATCCTCACATCATTCTGCTTGTGACTTCAGCCAGATTTATAATAACATTACATTCCAACATCATTGCAAGCTGGCTGTTCACAGTGAACTAAACATTTTGACTCTCTTTTCCAATTACGTCAGACCATCTACAACCCCCCGCACTCTGTATTTTCGGATTACTGCCATTAAAAACTCCTTTGATGCTCTTGCAATCATGGTCCTTGCAAAGTACTTCACAAATACAACAGGTTATTTTTCATCTAATTATGAATAGTAGTCATTTAATTGTTTGCTGTTAATCATTTAGGGTGACACAGTGGTTAGCACTGCTGCATCACAGCGCCAGAGAGCTGGGTTCGATTCCTGGCATGGGTTACTGTCTGTGTGAAGTTTGCACATTCCCCCCGTGTCTGCATAGGTTTCCTCCGGGTGCTCTGGTTTCCTCCCACAGTCCAAAGATGTGCGGGCCAGGTTGATTGGCCATGCTAAATTGCCCCTTAATGTCAGGGGGACTAGCAGGGGGTGAAGGGGATAGGGGCTGGGTGAGATTGTGGTCGGTGCAGACTTGATGGGCTGAATGGCCTCCTTCTCACTCTAGGGATTCTATGATTCTTTGATTTGTTAAATGAAAGATAGTATTCATACCTTTGAAGTGATAAAATATATGTTTCCATTGTGAACATGAGGATCTGAATGTTATGAGGTGATTTTCTTTGCTCCAATGTCAGGGCACAAAATGGTCCCAAACTTGCGCTTGCCGATAACTGGATCTGCTTAGCAATTTTACCACAGGCGGCCTCCTAATTGGCTGCCTATGGGCCCACCATCCAATTCAGGACAATGCGAAGTCTTCTGATGATGATAACTCTAACAGAGGCCTAAGCAGTGACCATCAATGAAGGTGATTCCTGTTTAGTGTTGGGTTCCGCCACCATGGAACAGAACACTGAAGATTTTTTTTAAAAACTGTACCGCTATTGCTATCTCTTATTTTTAAATTGAACTTTTCTGCTGAACAAAGACAATTAAGATGGTTGACCCTCTGACGGGAGCTATCCCCAGCCATCTCCAAAACAAAATAGTTCACCACTCGGTTTTGGGACTGTCGCACTTCATTATGGTTAAGGAGCTACTAACAGATGACCTGAGACTGGTCAGACCAATTTCAAAGAGAGTTACAGGAAGGCCATTTGCATTTGATAAGGCAATCTTGCTAGCAGAGTAAGTGGGCCCACTGCGACAAAGGCTTCCCAAATGCTAGACCCTCAACTTTCAACTCAGAATGGGTGAGATATTATTAGTCCTGAAAACAATTCTAGGTGTTGGATAAACATTGGATAAAAGCAAATTACTGCGAATGCTGTATTCTGAAACCAAAAGAGAAAATGCTGGAAAATGCTTTGACAAAGGGTCATCTGGCCTCGAAACATCAGCTCTTTTCTCTCCTTACAGATGCTGCCAGACCTGCTGAGATTTTCCAGCATTTCCTCTTTTGGTATTGAATAAACATCCCTTTGTAAAGTCATTGTGGAGAAAGGAGGTCACGTGGCCCAGACTTTGTCCTTTTGAACATTTCAATATTACCCCTCTCAGCTACACAGCCAGTTTGCTGTTTCACCATCTAACTTGCAAGCCACAAAGAAGCCAGCTTTGTTCAGACAAGACAACTGGCCCATCAATCTGACTCTGCTGGAAGATTTCATACCATTGCTTACGGAACTGATTCAAACTCTGCATGCCCACTTCATCTTGTGACACCAACATCACCTGAAAGGTGAACCTTACAATACCGGTCTCTAGCCAGCCAAACTTCAAATGCTTACGAGAAAGAATTCCTTATTGGACTCTGACTTTGGAACTCTATTTTTCTTTGGTCCTTGTGCTGTAAAACTCCTTTTCTTTATCCCTCTTGACTGTACGAATGTGGAGTGGGGACGTTGCAGATGCTCCTTTTTGTGGCCTGATAGTTATTCATAAAGGCACCAGTTAACTGAAGACACCAGATACACTTGATAGTTAAAAGGGCTAACTCTGTATCAGGGTAAGGACTGTGGGAGCAGCAAAGAACAAGATGTGCAGCCAGCATGAGAGCTGATTGGACAGTGGCTGTTGCTATGCCTTGAACAGAAAGAGACTGAACACAGACCCCTGTGTGTCATGTCCCTGAGAGAATTACGAACCTTGACAGAGGCATGATTTTTCACATTCAAGACAGTGATTGATTAGTGCCTGTCCAATGAATATGTGACTGGAAGCATGATCAGTGGCAGCAATATCTATGGAAGAAGAGGAGATATAGAGACATTGGCAGCAGTAGCAAAGAACAAATAAAATTACAGCACAGGAACAGGCCCTCCGGTGCTCCAAGCCTGCACCGACCATGCTACCCGTCTGAACTAAAACTCCCTATCCTTCCAGAGACCATATCCCTCTATTCCCATCCGATTCATGTATTTGTCCAGACGTCCCTTGAAAGTCACTATCGTAAACTTTGGATGTACCACTGCAGAAGAAGCACCAAGGCCCTGAGCCTGAGATTCAGAGACACTGGAACAAAGGACATTGGCAGGCAGTCCGATCAATCTGCCTCTCTGTGAGTAGTATCTCTTAAGTCCATGTTGTGAGCTTGGATATTTTGTGAAGTTTTGATACAATTTCAATACTTTGTGGATAATAAAGTCATTCAGAGGTTAGTTGCTTTGTGTATAATGAACTAAGTCAAAAGTTAGTTACTTTGTATATAACTAAGTAAGTCAGAAATTAAATACTCTGTAAACGGAATAAGTCAGAGGTGAGTTACTTTGTAATATAACAAAGTAAAAGCGAGAGGTTGAATACTTTGTGTATAATGAACTTGATGCCTGGTGTATGAAAGTTTTGTAATAGATTTTGATACTTTTGTGGTAACTTGGTACAGTACAATAAAGGAGGTTCGTTATACAATAATTCCAGAGTTTGAGTGTCTTTGTCCACGGCGCCTATTGACCCAAGTTCGAGGGCAACATTTTGAATTGTGCACAATGAAATAAGCTTCTGACTTAATCCTAACTCAAGTTTGCTGTGGATTATTAGTAAAATTGGATCACCCAAAAAATTGAGGTGTTGGGAAAAATGCACCACCACTTATTCTTTTTAAACAAGCTAATTTTTTTTTTAATGGAGAGTTGGTAACAGGAAACAGTGCTGCATGAACTGAACTCCATCCTGTCCTTAGCTTTGAGAATGCAGAGGACCTTGTGCCTAAAGCAGTCAGAAACTGTGAAGCAAAATATCAACAATCAAATTAAATTTTAAACTTAAGAATTGGTCAAAATGATGAGTGCTTTTGATTGTGTGCTTTAGTTTAATTTTAGTCAGGTAAATTTAACCCTTTGCCTGTAGCCCTAGGAAATGAAAGTCCAGGGAAGGTGGTCGCCGAGTGGTATTGTTGTTGGACTAGTAATCCAGAGATCCAGGATAGTGCTCTGGGGAACTAGTTTCGAGTCAATGGTGGAATTTGAATTCAATAATAATCTGGAATTAGAAGTATAATCATGACTTTTATATAATGACACTAATAATGAAACCATTGCCAATTGTCATAAAAACTCATCTGCTTCACTAATGTCCTTTAGGGAAGGAAATCTGTCATCCTTACCAGACCTGGCCTACATGTGTCTCCAGATCCACAGCCATGTTGACTATTAACTGCCCTCTGAAATGGCTAGCAAGCCACTCAGTTGTATCAAACTACCACAGAAAATTGGATAACAAATGAAACTGGACAGACCCACAGCATCAGCCTAAGCACTGGAGACACCAACTGCAAACTCAACCATGTTGACCTTTCAAAGTTAGCCACACCAATGTCTGGGGGCTATTCCAAAGACGAGTCAAACAATAGCCTGACATAGTCATACTCATGGAATCATACTTTACTTGTCTTGTCCCACTTCCAGATCAGTCCCAGCAGAGGTGACAACATAGCGGTATAGAGATGGGAAGGCAACATTGCTATCAAACGAGACTTACTTAGCAATAATCTGCACATTGACACTCAGTTTGGGTTCTGGCAAGGTTACTCAACTCTTGACCTCATTACAACCTTGGTTCAAATGTGGATAAAAATGCTGAACTACCTTGACGGGTAGAATTTGATTGAGTGTGGCATCAAGGAGCCTGAGCAAAACTGGAGTCAATAGGAATCAGGGGGAAAACTCTCCACTGGTTGGAGTCATATCAGGCACGAAGGAAGATGGTTGTGGTTGCTGAAGGTCAGTCACTTCATTAATGACCGACTTTCCATCATAAATCAGAAGTAGGAATGTTCGCTGATTACTGCACAATGTTCAGCACCATTTGTGACTCCTCAGATACTGAAGCAGTCCATGTCAAAATAGAAGAAAACATGGACAATATCCAAGCTTGGGCTGACAAGTGACGAGTAATATTCACACCAGCAATGATCATCTCCAACAGAGAGAATCTAACCATGCCCCTTGGCATTCAATGGCATTACCATTGCTGAATCCCACTCCATTAACGTCCTGGGGGTTACCATTGACTAGGAACTGGATTGGACTGGCAATATAAATACTGTGGCAGCAAGAGCCAGTCAGATGCTTGGAATCCTGTGGCGTGTAATTAATCTCCTGACTCCTCAAAGCCTGTTCGCCATCCACAAGGCACAAAGGAGTGTTATGTAATACTGTCAATTTGCATGGATGAGTGCAGCTTCAAACAAAGAAAATGACATCTTCCGGAACTATACAGCCCACTTGATTGGCACCCCATCCACAAACATTCACTTTCTTCACCATCAATGCACACTGCAGTGTGTAGCATCTACAACATGCATTGCAGGAATTCACCAAGCCTCTTTAGCACCTCTCAAAGCCACGAACACTATCATCTAGAAGGACAAGGACAGCAGACACATTTGAACACCACCACCTGGAATCTCACCCCCCCACCCCATCCCCGCCCCCCAGACATTAACCATCCTAACCTGGAAATATATTGCCGTTTCTTCACTGTCACTGGGTCACAATCCCAAATCTCCCTCCCTAGCTGCACTGTAGGTGTAATTACAAGACATGATTGCAAGCAGTTGCAGCTGTAAAAGGTGCTGGTGAGGCCACACCTAGAGTACTGTGTACAGTTTTGGTCTCCTTACTTGAGAAAGGATATACTGACACTGGGGGGGAAATGCAGAGGAGATTCACTAGGTTGATTCCGGTGTTGAGAGGGTTGGCTTATGAACATAGAACATAGAACATAGAACATTACAGCGCAGAACAGGCCCTTCGGCCCACGATGTTGCACCGACCAGTTAAAAAAAAAAAAAACTGTGACCCTCCAACCTAAACCAATTTCTTTTCGTCCATGAACCTATCTACGGATCTCTTAAACGCCCCCAAACTAGGCGCATTTACTACTGATGCTGGCAGGGCATTCCAATCCCTCACCACCCTCTGGGTAAAGAACCTACCCCTGACATCGGTTCTATAACTACCCCCCCTCAATTTAAAGCCATGCCCCCTCGTGCTGGATTTCACCATCAGAGGAAAAAGGCTATCACTATCCACCCTATCTAAACCTCTAATCATCTTATATGTTTCAATAAGATCCCCTCTTAGCCGCCGCCTTTCCAGCGAAAACAATCCCAAATCCCTCAGCCTCTCCTCATAGGATCTCCCCTCCATACCAGGCAACATCCTGGTAAACCTCCTCTGCACCCTCTCCAAAGCCTCCACATCCTTCCTGTAATGTGGGGACCAGAACTGCACACAGTACTCCAAGTGCGGCCGCACCAGAGTTGTGTACAGTTGCAACATAACGCTACGACTCCTAAATTCAATCCCCCTACCAATAAACGCCAAGACACCATATGCCTTCTTAACAACCTTATCTACTTGATTCCCAACTTTCAGGGATCTATGCACACATACACCTAGATCCCTCTGCTCCTCCACACTATTCAAAGTCCTCCCGTTAGCCCTATACTCAACACATCTGTTATTCCTACCAAAGTGAATTACCTCACACTTCTCCGCATTAAACTCCATCCGCCACCTCTCGGCCCAACTTTGCAACCTGTCTAAGTCTTCCTGCAAACTACGACACCCTTCCTCACTGTCTACCACACCACCGACTTTGGTGTCATCAGCAAATTTGCTAATCCATCCAACTATACCCTCATCCAGATCATTAATAAATATTACAAACAGCAGTGGCCCCAAAACAGATCCCTGAGGTACACCACTTGTAACCGCACTCCATGATGAATATTTACTATCAACCACCACCCTCTGTTTCCTATCCGCTAGCCAATTCCTGATCCAATTTCCTAGATCACCCCCAATCCCATACATCTGCATTTTCTGCAGAAGCCTACCATGGTGAACCTTATCAAACGCCTTACTAAAATCCATATATACCACGTCCACTGCCTTGCCCCCATCCACCTCCTTGGTCACTTTCTCAAAAAACTCAATAAGGTTAGTAAGGCACGACCTACCTGCCACAAAACCATGCTGACTATCACCTATCAATTCATTACTCTCCAAATAACTATAAATCCTATCCCTTATAATTTTTTCCAACATCTTGCCGACAACAGAAGTGAGACTCACCGGTCTATAATTCCCGGGGAAGTCTCTGTTCCCCTTCTTAAACAATGGGACAACATTCGCTAACCTCCAATCTTCTGGTACTATACCAGAGGCCAACGACGACCTGAAGATCAGAGCCAGAGGCTCTGCAATCACTTCTCTTGCCTCCCAGAGAATCCTTGGATAAATCCCATCCGGACCAGGGGATTTATCTATTTTCAGACCCTCCAGAATATCCTGCACATCCTCCTTATCAACTGTAATACTGTCTATTCTACTCCCTTGCAACCCAGTGTCCTCCTCAGCTATATTCATGTCCCCTTGCGTGAACACCGAAGAGAAATATTGGTTCAATGCTTCACCAATCTCCTCCGGTTCCACACATAACTTCCCTCTGCCATCTATAATTGGCCCTAAACTTGCCCTAACCAACCTTCTGTTCTTGACATACCTATAGAACGCCTTAGGATTCTCTTTAACCCTATCCGCCAAAGTCTTCTCATGTCCCCTTTTAGCCCTTCTAAGCTCGCTCTTCAACTCCCTCTTAGCCAATCTAAAGCTTTCTAGTGCACTACCCGAGTGCTCACGTCTCATCCGAACATAAGCCTCCTTTTTCTTTTTAACCAACAAAGAAACTTTTTTGGTGCACCACGGTTCCCTAGCCCTACCAATTCCTCCTTGCCTGACAGGGACATACCTATCACAGACTCGCAGTAGCTGCTCCTTGAAAAAACTCCACATGTCGGACGTTCCCAGTCCCTGTAATCTCCTAGTCCAACCTATGTTTCCTAATTCTCTCCTAATAGCCTCATAATTACCCTTCCCCCAGCTAAAACCATTGGCCCGAGGTTCATGCCTATCCCTTTCCATCACTAAGGTGAACGTAACCGAATTGTGGTCACTATCACCAAAATGCACACCAACTTCCAAGTCTAGCACCTGGTCTGGCTCATTTCCCAGCACCAGATCCAATATAGCCTCACCTCTAGTTGGCCTGTCTACATACTGAGTCAAAAAACCTTCCTGCACGCTTTGAACAAAAACTGACCCCTCTAACGAGCTAGAGCTATAACAATTCCAGTCAATATTAGTCAAGTTAAAATCCCCCATAACAATTGCCCTATTACTTTCACTCCTAAGCAGGATTGACTCCGCAATCCTTTCCTCAACCTCTCTAGAACTTTTAGGAGGTCTATAAAAGACTCCCAACAGGGTGACCTCTCCTCTCCTATTTCTAATCTCCGCCCATACTACCTCAACAGATAAGTCCTCATCAAACCTCCTCTCTGACACTGTGATACAATCTCTGACCAATAATGCTACCCCTCCCCCTCTTCTACCTCCTTCCCTACTTCGACTAAAACATTTGAACCCCGGGACCTGCAGCATCCATTCCTGCCCCTGCTCTATCCATGTCTCTGAAATAGCCACAACATCGAAGTCCCAGGTACTGATCCACGCTGCAAGTTCACCCACTTTATTGCGAATACTCCTGGCATTGAAGTATACACATTTCAAACCCTGCTCCACCCCACCTCTGCAATGCCGTGCATTGCAGTCCCCATCCATGCATCCCTCACTTTCAGCCCCACTACTCAGGATCCCTCCCCCCCCCCGAATCAGTTTAAACCTCCCTGCATGGCCTTAGCAAATTTACCCCCCAGGATATTGGTCCCCTTCTGATTAAGGTGTAGACCATCCTTCTCATAGAGGTCACACCTTCCCCAGTACGAGCCCCAATTGCTTAAGTACCTGAACCCCTCCCTCCTGCACCATCCCCTCAGCCATGAATTCAAACCTTCCCTCTCCCTATTCCTCTCTAAACTATCCCGTGGTACAGGCAAGAGTCCAGAGATAACCACTCTGTCAGTCTTGGCCTTTAGTTTCCACCCCAACTCCATAAATCCCTGCCTAATATCCCCTTCCCCTATCCTCCCTATGTCGTGTGTCCCCACATGTACAATAACTTGTGGTTTATCTCCCTCCCCCCTAAGAGTCCTGAATACCCTGTCAGACACATCCCGGACCCCAGCCCCTGGTAGGCAACACACCAACCCTGAGTCCCTACCTTTAGTTCCGACCCTCCTATCTGTCTCCTTAATTGTGGAGTCCCCAATCACAAGGCCCAGTCTTTTACAGCCCCTAACCACCTGAGCTTTCTCACTATGAGGAGAGACTGAGTAGACTGAGGCTATACGCATTGGAATTCAGAAGAATGAGGGAAGATCTTATAGAAACATAAATGATTATGAAGGGAATAGATAAGATAGAAGCAGGGAAGTTGTTTCCACTGGCAAGTGAAGTCAGAACTAGGGGGCATGGCCTCAAAATAAGGGGGAGCAGATTTAGGACGGAGTTGAGGAGGAACTTCTTCACACAAAGTGTTGTGAACCTATGGAATTCCCTGCCCAGTGAAACAGTTGAGGCTATTTCATTGAATGTTTCTAAGGCAAGGATAGATACATTTTTAAACAGTAAAGGAATTAAGGGCTATGGTGAGCGGGCAGTAAGTGGAACTGAGTCCACGAAAAGATCAGCCATGATCTTATTGAATGGCGGAGCAGGCTCGAGAGGCCAGATCGCCTACTCCTGCTCCTAGTTCTTATGTTATGTTCTTATGCAACAGTTCAAGAAGGCAACACATCACTACCATCTAAAGGGCAATTAGGGATGGGTAATAAATGCTGGCTTAGCCAACAATGTCCATATCCCATGAATGAATTTTTAAAATGTGTTTTTAACCAGACTTTCCCCAGTTTAAAAATAATAATTTGAAATAATTGACAAATTTATGATATGCTAGCAATATACAATCCATAAATATATATTGAAAACATGTGACATTGAACAGTTCTGTTTAATTGTGCATTGTTTTAGTTTTAATAAAAGAAAGACTTGGGGTTCGACAGAATTTTAGGGTTCCCTCACCAAAACAGTTTGAAAATTATAGGTCTAACTTCTAGTGACAGATGTTGATTCATAAACTACCTTTCTGGTTAAGTAAAAAGTTTTTAACATGCTACCCAATTCCTGTATCTGGTGGAAGGAAAGAATGAAAAACAGGTTTGTAAGATTAGAAAGCTCTCACAATGCAGAATACGTAAATGTCAAACCAAAGGTTCAGTTGACTGGGAGAAAATAGATGTCCCCTTGCTTCCTCTCAAATGACAGGTCACACACCTACACCTGCGTGATGCCTGTACCCAGTGAAATGCTGGCCTTGGCCACGCCAGATCATAGTTTTGAAAATCTCCAATTTCTTTACCCAAAATAATCATCAAATTCTTAGCTGTCTGATGCCCGTAGGCAATGTCATAGGAGTTCCACTTGAACTTTCAATAGCCATGGAACATTCAAATGTGACAGAAGATATGTACCTGATATCTGACAATGTATTCATACAGAGAAAACATGAAGTCATACTTCCTATTAGACGTTGACGCATGGTCACTGTTTGCCCTAATTATTAATTCTTCCCTTAATCTTGGACAAGTGGAAGGAAATGACTTTTTTCCCCAAGCTTCCTCAACTTTTCAACTCACACACTGTGATATTGAAATAAGTACTAATTACAGCAATAAAAGCAACTCAAGCAGGGGCAGCTTTATTATAATAATAACTATAAAGTAAATATAGAAATACCTAAGGCATCATTTTGGGAAAATAAAATCTCCTTGCTACATTGTCCTTTTCTCACCATTCTTTCTTCTTCCCATTTATCTGACCTTTATTATTTTAACTTCGTTTATCTCCTGTCTAATTATTTGGTCACACCTTTCCCAACCTTTGGAGGGTTTACTTACTTCCTCCTGCTGGCTTCTTAAAAAAATAATTGGTCTAAAAAGATTGCGGAATGCCACATACAATTATTCAGGACTTGGGTTTCCCTTGATAATCGGCGAACCATTGAGATGGTCAGTTGATTTCCTGAAAGGACATAAACATTTTGAGAAAAATGGATGTTTATCACAAGATTTAGACAAACATCTCACAGAAAGGTTTGCCTGGCACCATCCTATTGCTCATCTCCATTGATGAAGTGATTGATATAATTATAAGTGACTTGAACTTTGGGTGATAAAGCAGCGACAACTGTGCCTTTAATGCAATAGAATGTCTCAAGGCACTTAACATGGATCATTATAAAGCAAAATTTGATACGGAGCCACAAAAGGAGGATATGAGGGCAAAAGGCCAAAAGCATTATCAATGAAGTAGATTTTAAGGAGTGCTTGAAAGGAGGAAAAGGGTGTAAGCCATAGGGAACATTAAGGACCGAATGGGCCAATCCCTGTAGAGGACAAAGGGCTGGGAATAATTGGAATGTTCATCACTGACGTTATGGCTCGAGACATTGCTAAAGCCATTGACGATAACATTGTGTTCCTTCCTTCTTGAGTTTCACTTCACTTTCATTTTGCAATCCATGGAGTACAGGCTGCAGATAGTATAATCATATACCTCCTATTTCCCTGCCCTCCTCCAACTCTTCACTCTCCCCAATCCTCCTTAATCCTTTGAACATCTACCTGGTAGTTAGTGGTGCCTGAAGCTGAAGGCCTGGGAGAGTAGATGGAGAAGGAAGCAATGCCATCATTTGATCTGCTAATCACAACCGGTGGCTAAGATACTGTCACTATGCAAGTCTAAGAGGGTAAATTGAGGTAGAACCTGCACATGGTGAATCACTAGGCAGGATTAGGCTACAGCCAGACAGGGGGAAAGGATTGTGTGGGCACATACTTGCTGTCAGTGGGGTTGTAAATGAGTTCTGGTGCAGAGAAGCCAGATGAGGATTTCAGTGGAATAACCGATGGGCAGGCAAACAGGATCAGCTTAGTGCATGGGCAGGTCTGCTAGAGGGCCCACAGTCACTGTCAGGAGAATGGAGGAATCTGATTTCCAGCTTGGTACAGGGCTGTGCATAGAGTGTAGAACCACCCTCTTCAACATGGAAGGTATGTCTAACTCCCTGAAACCACTTGTAGGCCCAACCATGAACCAGTGTCTAATGACCGATGCCTCAGCATCCCGTACAGGACAAACCCAAGCCACCCAACATCTGACTGCTGCAATGGAAGATCAGACTGAAGCCATGAAATCCCAGCTTAGTCCATGCAGATAAGACTACTCTGTCATGTTTTCAGCTAACAATGTTCAAGGGGGTTGCAGAGTCGCTCAGCAGTTTAAGAACATGTGCTCCAGCATCTTATAAGAATTGTTGAGGCATTAACCATGAGGAATGACAAGGTACTCAAACATGCTATCAAGAACAGCAGCATTTGTGCTTCCACCGGTGTCTTTGTTGCTGTGTTACAGCTGGCCTTGAAAGATTGCGACCACCCGTGCTAAGGTTGGTGCTGCACTAAGCTGGGCCTCTAAGCTCAGAACTGTTCAGGGTTGTCCTGCAAGTCTGCCCCACTGAAATTTAGTAACCTTCCAAAAACCATGCCGCAGCCATTAAGGATCAGTTTAGCTCAGTTGGCTGGACAGCTGGTTAGTGATGCGGAGTGGTGCCTGTACTAGCTGAGGTTATTCATGAAGGCCCTGCCTTCTCAAACTTGCCCCTCACCTGAGGTGTGGTGATCCTCAGGTTAAATCACCACCAGTCAGCTCTCCCCTTCAAGGGGAGAGCAACCTATGGTCATTTGGGACTATGGCAACAGGACCTAAAACTGCATAAAGCATCAGGACAAGCAAAGACAAGATAGACACTAAAGGAATGCATAGGGATTAATAGTTTTATCCAGAATTTATGTGTGGTTGGGTAAAGTTAGCACGGGACAATTGCTTTGTGGTGGCTTTCATCTCAGGAATTTGGACAAGAGAATGCATCAGTAAGCATCACTGAGGGGTGCTAAAAATAAACTGTTGAACAGAAAGGATCTGGGGCTTCATTCAGGGGAATCAGAGTCCGATGGAGTGTTCACAGACAACCTGTCAAGAATGTGTATGTTCCAGCTGCCTCGTCCCTTTAACATTCTCCGTTTCCTCTCTTCATTTTCCTCCTCTCCCTCTTCATCCTCCTGCTCCTGAGTTACTCATTAGACCCACAGTGATGGTGGTAGAACATATAAGCAGACCCTCAGAAATTGGGACAATCACTCCAATGTATAGTGGAGAGCTCTTGTCCAGATGTCCAGGCAGCTTTACCACCATGATAATCTGCTCAATAACATTCCTTGTGGCAGCTTAGCTCTCCTTATATGAGTGCTGGTTGTGTATGGTGTGGTTGCAGAGAGGAGTCATCAGCCAAATGTAAAATTGGTCGCACTTGTCATTGAACAGTCGTCACCCTTTGTTTCAACATGGTGGATGAAAGATTGCTGGAATTGCAGTGGACTGAATGATTGCAGTGGACCATGAAGTAGGCTTCGTAGTCTGAGTATATTAACAGTAAATCTTTATTAACAACACATAACTATATATACCTATACAGTAGAGAATATAGGTGTGGAGCTGACTCTATCTTCGGTCTTTACCTATCTCTGTCCATCTCTATGCTGAGCCTAGGTCTGGGTCACTCTGAGTGGTGCTATACTCCGTTCCACATTATTCCTGTATGCACCAGACCATACTATTACACCACTGGCATAAGATGAACTGCTGCCAGGATAGCAAGCATTCAGCAGCACAGTGGTCACACATTGAGTGAGTGTTACCCTTAGCGGCTTTGGTACATCTCAGCTTTGAGATGCAGCACTCACAAAGCCGCATGCACATTGTTGATGGCAATCCACATGCAGTGGAAGCTGTTGTCCTGCTTCTCTCTGTTCAGAGAGCAGACAGTGAAGTTCCCTTTCCTGTCATAAAGAACCTTGGTGATCTTCCTAATACAGCGATGGTCTGTGAACAGCAAGATATTTAGGATGTCAGCCATTCCAGCTATAATTGCCAAAAATGTAATTTGGCAATGATATGCTTCTTTAGTTCTTAGGCTGCATGTCTGATACAAAGGGATGGCATGGTCCTTGGTGAAGCACAGCCAACATAATGCTCCTGGAGTTAATGTTCCCTCAGGACTCCAGGTGGTAAATATAGTGTTCATTTGTTCGTTGTTTGATTATGTGAGTTTGGTGACTGAACTATACTCTCTATGCTTGTTTGGTTAAGTCTGGGTGTGCACTCAGAGAAAAGAAAACAAATTTTAGAAAAAGCTGGAAGCTTGAGCTGAAGCTTGGATGGATATTTTAAAGCACTGTGATTAAACCTGTTGCACATATAGAAACCTGGGTCATCTCTGCACGGATCTGAGATATAAAATATGCAATAGGTAAAACCTGCTGCTGAGAGTCCTCCTCCTCTTCCTGTGAACAATGTGTCCTTTTAGTGGCTCTGCTTCATCCCCCTCTGACCCAGCAGGACAAGGGGGTCTCCAACTATAGCCCCTCATGACTGGGAGCAAGTATTGTAATCAACAACCTTGCTGCAGCAATCAATTCCTTCCCAACATCCAGCACTATCAGTGCGGACTATTCCATATTTTTAACTCCTCCAAATAAACATGAGCCAGTAGGAAGTAATAAATAGTTCACCTGCTAGTTGGATGCTTTTAAATAGCATTGGCGCAGGGGATCCTGTATGAACAAGGAAGAGTACATGCCAGCATGTTGTGGGGGTGGGGCAATGTCTGTGGGGGCCAGGGGAGCGTTTTTCAAACATTTTTTTTTACTGCGCATGCGTAGTTGAAGGCTCTGAATGGAGCAGCAGCGTTTCGGGCGTGATAAGCCCCGCCCACAGGCTTGTGCAGCACGATTCAGAATCACTGCTTTTTTTCAGGCAGAGTGCGTATGGGGGCGCCGGAGAACAGGTTCACAAGTCGGATCTGAAACACTCCCAGATTCAGCACTTTGAATCAAAATGGTAAAATCGGGCCCAATGTTTCATGTCGATGATGACCCTTCAGCAACATGGCATAGGATGCAGGCCATGCATAAAGTAGATGGGAGTAATTAGGTATCATTTTTCTCCTAAACCATCATCCATAAGCAAAAAGCTAGTGGCAATAAGAGTCAAATTGTGCAGCTGCTAAATTGTTCAGTTCTTGCTTTATATTTATTGATATTTTTGCTCATATTAGAAAGTATCCTAAGGAATTGTACCCTCTCCAAATCCTTCTCATGATGGGGTGTCCAATACTGCACATTACACTCTGACTGCGATCTTATCAAGGATTTATATAGGATTATCATTACTTCTTGGCTTTTATATTCTATTTTTATATTTGATACAAAGTACTGCCTGTAATGTCCTGTGAACCTGTACTCCTATTTCCCTCTGCTCATCCACAGTATCAAGTCTATTTTCATTTTGAGTATAATTACTGCTTTTTTGAGCCAAATGTATCACCTCGCACTTACTTAAATCGAATTCCATCTGTCACATTTCAGCTCAGGGAAGGGCCACGTAGTTGATCCTCAGTCTTAGCGATCTCGACGGAGAAGAAAGCAATAGCCTGAGCTTTTCATCCATGAAATGAGACACCTAACAGATAATCCAAAAAATTACTTTGAATTAAACTGAGGATAGAACAAAGCGTTAACGTCTAAACCAGCAGATGACAAATTAAAAGCTGATATCAAGAAGATTTTCTTCACACAAGAAGAGTGATTAATGCATCAATAGAGGAGCCTTATAATTTTGTAAGAACCAGCTGGATGCAGCAATGAGGCTGGATGAGCTAAGGTGAGCTCAATGACCTCACATTCTGTAATAGTTTAGGCATGTGAAGCACTCATGTGAGGAAACCAACCACGCTGCAAGGGCTAATTATTGCATAGATTGGTATTCTTGAGCAAAGGGAAACAGTATATTCTGGGGCTGGTGCAACAAAATTGACAGATGTCTTTAAGCAATTCAAGGCCTGGGACACTTGGGGCTCACTCTTCCTAGCAGCAGACCTCAGTCACATTTTATCCATGGAGAGCCCAGGCATCCATTACTCTTGTTGAATCAGCTGCAACCCAAAGGAAATATTGCTTGATTGCCAGCTCAGGCTCTCTGATCTCTATGGTCAATTTCACAATGGTTTATTTACACAAGGTTTAATGGTTTCAAGGGTTTGTGGTTTTTACAGTTGATACTTTAAGGAATCTGGATGATTGACATTTTAACTGTCTTGTAATGAATTTTTTTAACATAGTAGAAAGTTAAGTATGAATTATTTTAAAATCTTTTATACATTTTACTGTCACTACAGGGGGTCATTGATTCTACACAGTTTTAAAAGAATTTTTTTAAAGAACAACCTACATCATGGCAAATCCACACAATATTACTTTATTTTGCACTTACAATGGCCATTGGGAGTGATCAAAAGGAGCTGCTCAAAGTTGTCCTGTTACAGTCATCTTTTATACAGAGCTAATCAGACAAGTATATTCAATTCTGTACAGATCTAACCACATTCCTCAATACAATGGATTTCCTACCTTGTTTTCCCAATAGATTTTTACCAGAATACAATTACACCCATAAATAAATTACTCATGTAGTTATAGGTTTTTTTCCCAGAGCATTCCATTCTTTGTATGCCTTCATTTTATTTGAGTCATGCTATCCTCTCTAACCCCTGTCAAGCCATGCTATCCCATATTTTCTGAGTTAGCCCTTTATTTATATTCTACTTTCTCAATAATGTAAATGGATCATTGGGCATGGAAGTACCATAGCCTGGCATAGAGGACATGAAGGGCCATAATGGGTGGGTAGAAGGATGTAGCTGGCATTGGATATATGAGAAGTCATAGGGATTGGGTGGAAGGGCAGAGCTTGACATGGGGCTATGGGGGTTTGGGTGGAAGGGCAGAGCTTCACAAAGGCAACATGAGGGACCATTGGGAGAGGTGGAAAGGTAAAGCTTGGCGTAGGAGACATGAGGACAACTTTTTCAACTTACCTTATAAATGGTCCCCTCATGCAGACTTGGATTCACGACTCCCCTGAGGGGCTGTGAACCATCTGTTTAAAACCTGGACTGACTCCATGAAAATTGTGGAGGAGGAGAACATGCCTTTCTCAGATCAGGAGTGTTGGGGGTGAGCTTTTGGCAGGAAGCAGCCCTTAAAAGGCACTCCTGAAAATCAGAAATCCTGGGAATGGGGTCAGGAATAGGGACCCAACCACAATTCTTAAAGTGTTCCTCAGTCATTCTGACTCAGTGAATATCCAGGCCTTAATTTTTTTTGCAACTTTGCAGATATCATACACCCTCAATTTCTCTAGCTCTCACTCTTTTGATGTAAACTGCTCTTCCTACAAAAAGCCCATTGTCTTTAACTACAGACCTCCTACTCGTTCTGACACATTGGTGTTCCCAACACTAACCTCCAGCTTTGCACCAAATGTGATCTTGCACTTAGCCTGGACTTCAGTGCTGATTCACTTCCCTTTCTACTTTATTTAAGAAGCGCGGAACACATTCATTACTTTGGTAAAATGCAAGGAATTTAATCTCAATTTGTACTTGTCAAAAAGGTAAGCACACATTTTAAAAGCACATTTTTAGTTTGTTAATTACAATAATAAATATAATTTGTATGGACATATTTTTAACATATGTTTAACATGAGAGATTGACTAATGCGCGTGAATTAATGTGTCAAAAGGTTTTCACAGATTTTGACCTTCAAGAATATATTTGCTTTTCTTTCTCTTCATAGTTGAATGCATCTCAAGTGTTTTGTAGACATTATGGTTAGAAAAAAGAAGCATCGTGGTTGGTGGGTAATTTATCCAACCTTCAAAGAGGTTTGAGAACAGCTGGGCCCTATGAGAGAAAGCAAGGGGATCTCCCTGGTAAGACTGATAGGTCCTTTCTATAAGATCAGTTGAAAGAGGCCATTTAACACCTGGAATTTATGACATTAACCAGAGCCATTTCCTATTGTGGGACAGAATGCTGCAGTGATATTGAAGGCTTCCATGTGTCAATGGGGCATGGATATCAAAGTAAAGAAAAAGTAAAGTTTATTTATTCATCACAAGTAGGCTTACATTAACACTGCGATGAAGCTACTGTGAAAATTCCCTAGTCGCCACATTCCAGCACTTGTTCGGGTACACTGAGGGAGATTTTAGCATGGCCAATGCACCTAACCAGCACGTCTTTTGGACCATGGGAGGAAACCGGAGCACCCAGAGAAAACCCATGGAGACATGGGGAGAATGTGCAAACTCCACACAGACAGTGACCCTCGGCTGGAATTGAACCCGGGTCACTGGTGCTGTGAGGCAACAGTGCGAAACACTGTGCCACCCCAGTGGCCAGGGCACTTCAAAGGTTTTAAAGGACAGAGACAATAATGAATATTTTTTACCAGAATGGTGTCTGAAATAACCATCCTGAGTGAACACTACTTTTCCCAGGGCAACAAGGACAAGTGCAGCCACAAGACCACCATCCCAGAGGAGAGTCCCAAGGTCGACCCCTTCCCCCAGGTCCTTTGGGGGGCCTTCCCTCTGCAACCTGACAATGGCAGAGGAGCACATGGGCATAGCATCATGGGGCAGCATGGTGGCACAGTGCTTAGTTAGCACTGCTGCCTCATAGCGCCAGTGACCTGAGTTCGATTCCCGGCTTGGGTCGCTGTCTGTGTGGAGTTTGTACATTCTCCCTGTGTCTGCGTGGGTTTCCTCTGGATGCTCCAGTTTCCTCCCACAGTCCAAAGATGTGCAGGTTAGGTGCATTGGCCATGTTATATTCTCCCTCAGTGTACACGAACAGGCGCAGGGGTGGGCGACTAGGGGATTTTCACAGTAACTTCATTACAGTGTGAATGTAAGCCTTCTTGTGACTAATAAATTAGCTTTACTTTTTGTACTTTAGCACTTACCTTCCTCCTCCCCCACCCTCAGAGTACAAGGCACCAGGTTAGTGTGTCACAGCTCGGGTGCCAGGAGGCAAAACAGGGTTGACACTGCCAAGGGGTGGGGCCTGAGGGGATCCCATCTTGGTGTGTCTCTCTTGTTGGGGAGAAGGGGAGGGGAGGTGAGGCTTCGGGATGATTTTGGGGTTGAGTTACCTTCATGCCTGCGTGATGTCGGTGGGTGGGGGTGGCCTTTTTTTTCCAGTGGTGGGGGGGAAGGATGCCCCTCTATGCTGAGGGGTTGAGGTGCTCCACTTGTCAGTGGGGGTTGCCATGTCTGTTGTTAGGGGGAAGGGGGGGGCCTGCCTCTCAACGCTGAGTTCAGGGCGTCCTTTAAAAGTGGTGCCCTGATCTCTGTAAAGCCAGGCGAGCTGGCGTGTTTCAGGATATGCCTATTTTTAATTACTAAAGGTTGTTGCATCCCACCTGACAGGCGCTGCTAATACCAACAGGAAACACTCCAGTTGTCCTGCTGGCAGGAGTATTAGCGTGCAGATGGGTGAATCGTGTCTTTATTTCTCAGTGTCAAAAAAGTGGAAGTTCGTTAACCTGAGAATCCATCCTTTTAATATACAGAGCTACTTCAGTACATCAGATGGTTTGTTACTATTTGTTTTATTTCAATGGGAGTTCACGACAGCACCTGGCACTCATGCTGCTCCAAAAGGTTGCCTGATTACTATAATCAAGTAAATACTAGAAATGGAACAAACCTTTCCAACCATTTGTTTTATACTTGAGGGTGGCACCAATTTTTCAAAGTCATTTCTACTACAAAGTATTACAATTTCACAGAAACTTTACAAATAATAGATGGGGAAACATTGGCTTACCCATAAAAAAAGAGGTTGGAGGGTCCAGTCATTACATGGTGCACATTATTTTTGTGATGTCTGCTGCTTTACGTGATTGCTACATGTGACCATGCAACCTGTCTTGCTTATTTGTTACATACACAGCAGGAGACTAGGCATCAAGCGTGAATGGTGTAGTTTAAGGGTCTGGGACATATGGAGTTCATATAGGACTGAATACAATACCATCCACACAATGATATAGGAAATCTCATGACACACACCCAGGGTCAGTTGAGTGTTGGACAGAGCCATGCCTACCTACTCTACGGACAGGATATTTTCACATTGCAGGTTTCCAGCACTGCCACCTGAAAATTTGGCAGGGAGTGCATTCCCGCCAATCACTGCAGCTGCATAGCTAGTAATTGGCTGCAGACGGGACATCCAGCTCACATCAGGAGAAAGTCCTGCCTCGGAAAGCAGTGAGCTAATTGAAGCTGCCTTCTTGAACTGTTGCAATTCATGTTGTGCTGTTATGAAGTAAGTTATTCAGGATTTTGATCCAACAATGGTGAAGGAATGCTGATCTAGTTCCAACTCAAGATTAGTGTGTGGTTTAGAGAAGATGAGAGGTCACGCGACACCAGGTTATAGTCCAACAGGTTTATTTGAAATCACAAGCTTCCTTCGTCAGGTGACTTCATTCTGCTCCACCTTCTCCAACTATATAATCCATTACATTTCTACCAACCTTCAACTCTGAAGGAGTCATACGGGCTTGAAACATTTCTCTATCCACCAGATGCTGCCAGACCTGCTGAGTTCAGTTTAAGTTTATTTATTAGTATCACAAGTAGGCTTACATTAACACTGCAATGAAATTACTGTGAAAGTCCGAGTCGCCACACTCCAATGCCTATTCGGGTACACGGAGGGAGAATTTAGTATGGCCAATGCATCTAACCAGAACATCTTTCCAACTGTGGGAGGAAACTAGAGCACCCAGAGGAAACCCACGTAAACACAGGGAGAACGTGCAGACTCCACACAGACAGTGACCCAAGAGCGCCCCCCCCCCCCCCCCCCCCCCCACCCCACCCAGTACTCAGCTCTGGCTCTGCTGGGACTGTTAGAGCTGCTGACCAATCAGGGTGGCCAGCAGCTCCCATGGGCAGGAGTTCCTCCCACTGAAGTGGAGTTGTCTAATTCTCGACTTGTTTAATCCACCAGCAGCGTATTGTTGCTGCCCTCTTTTTAGGTCAAACCAAATAAACAAACTCAGATTAAGTCAGGACAAAGTAAAAGGGGCAGCTCCCCAAAAGGAGGGGGAACAGCCCGAACAGAAAGCAAAGTACAAAGGAAACTTAAAAACATCAAATTAAAATGTGATTGTCAGGGTCAATAATTAATGTGGGTGTTGTCTAGGTCTGTCATCTGGCTGCCAACTATTGAAACGGTCAGTAGAGCGGGGTGCTGCAAGCAATACTCCCCCACCCTCTCTCCATGAAATTCAGCCCCTATTCCTTTATCCATGTTTGAATGAAGGCTGTAACGAGGTCAGCAGCTGAATGCTGCTGGTGGAAGTCAAACTGAGCCTCAAAGAGTAGGTTATTATTGTGTAAGTGCCACTTGGTCACATTATCAACAACAACGCTCATCACTTTGCTGGTGATCAAGGTGATGGGGCAGTAATTGCCTAGATTGCATTGGTCCTGCTTTTTATGGACAGGATTTACCTGGGCAATTTTTCACATTGCTAGGTAGATGCTCGTGTACTGGAACAGCTTGGCTGGGGGTGCAGTTAGTTCTTAAACACAAGTCACTACTATTGGGATGTTGTCAGGGCCAAGTGCCTTCAGCCATTTCATGATATCCATATAGTGAACTGAATTGGCTGAAGGCTGACATCTACAATGTTTGGGGCCTCAGGAGGAGGCCAAGATGGATCAGCCGCATGGCATTTCTGGCTTAAGATGATTGGAAATGCCTTGTCCTTTGAACTGATGTGCTGGGCTCCCCCATCATTGAAGATAGGGGTGCAAACATATGAACAAGAAGCAGGAGTAAGCCGTTTAGTCCCTCAAGCTTGCTCCACCATTTAATAAGATCATGGCTGATCCGTTAACAACCTCAAATCTGCATCAACCCACCTACCCTTTTCACCAACTTGCTTAGCAAGAATCTATCCACCTCTGCCTTAAAAATATTCAAAGACTTTGCTTCCACTGCATTTTCAGGAAGAGAATTCCAAAGACTCACAACTCACTGAGAGAACCAGTAAGGAGTCTCACAACACCAGGTTAAATTCCAACAGTTTATTTGGTAGCACAAGCTTTCAGAGCGCTGCTCCTTCATCAGGTGAGATCTCGAAAGCTCGTGCTACCAAATAAACCTGTTGGACTTTAACCTGGTGTTGTGAGAGATCTTACTGTGCCCATCCCAGTCCAACGCCGGCATCTCCACATCACTGAGAGAAAAGCATTCTCTTCATCTTCGTTTTAAATGGATGACCACTTAATTTCAAACAGTGACTCCTAGTTCTAGATTCTCCCACACGAGGGAACATCCACTCGACATCTATTCTGTGAAGACCGCTCATTACCTTCCATGCTTCAATCAAGATACTTGTGGAGCTTTCTCCCCATGTTAGTTCAATTGCCCATCTCTATTCATGATGGGATGTGATAGGACTGCAGAGCATTGATGTGATCCATTGATTGTGTGGTCACTTGGCTCTGTCTATTTATGTATAGAGAGTTTCAGTGACCTGTGTGTGGCAGTATATTGCAAACTGTAAGACGATGCCTATAGCCCCAGCATTAGTCTAGAAGAATTCAGATGCATGTAAGTTAAGAACTACAGCACTTTAACGCCCATAGACAATCTGGTCCTTGCCCTGCTTTGAGGTTGCAATTAAACATGCAGCAGCTGAAATATTTCAGTCAGAACTCCCCGCTGAAGTTAAGGTAAGTGAATTGATTCCTGTCGGTCCTGGGTGGATATAGTTTCCTGCTATAGGGAGATTTTCTCCCTTTCCTATTCTTTCCCTCTACCAACTGCTTGTCCTGCTCTGTGTGGCTTCTTCTGATAACCCTCAGTCATGCTGAATTCCAAATGGAAGGCCCGTAAGGTCGACCATGTCTGGAAGTGTTTTATTTCAGCGCAAAGAGTTAAAATGAACAAAAAATGCTTCAGTACTGGCTGGACCCACTCCCTGTAAACTATCCAAAATTTATTTAACTCCAGGAAAGCTCTGGAAATGGAGCTGCCATAAGAAAATATCATTCAGCAAACAAACCAGTAAGCAATTCAAAATCCCATTTAAATAGTGCTGCTGTGTTGATATCATGTAACTTAACCTTGCAGATCTAAAACCAACGTTAAGACGAGGCATAGGATAATGTTTGAAAATTGTTGCACTGCTGTAAATTCTTTTCTATTTTCTCCAAAAATATACCTTCCTCATAACATTTATAAAGGTATGTTACATGACCGTTCAAAGTTGACATTGTATAACTAAATCAGTTTCTTCTGATGCTGTATGTTGCTCATTACGTACAATTAATATTTAACAATAATCATCACTTACTAAACATACAGCCCAAGAGGTTTTACCCAGTTTCCAGCCACTTGGTGCATCATGGCTAAGCACTTCTGTCAAATCAACATTACACACTAATTGATATCATAATTTGTTGGTTGTGTATAAAGCCAGTGATTATTAAGTACACATGCGCACACCCCTTTTCTAAGACAGTGTCCGGTGCACTTTCTGTTGGCAGTGTGCACAACCATTTCCATCATATGAAGGTCAATTATTGCCTACAATTTGGACACTTCCGAGTGCAATTGCAACCCTGGGATGTCAAAAAGTAAAAGAAAAATTATTAAATTAAAACTCCTGTTACATTTCAGTGCATGTTCAGTCTCAATATTGAGATATTATTGCAATGAAATGTAAACAGTTAAAGAAGGGAATATTAGAATGGGTGACTAACATTTGAGTAAACTAAGGGCGGTATGGTGGCACAATGATTAGCACCGCTGTCGTATAGCACCAGGGACCTGGATTCAATTCCAGCCTTGGGTGACTGTGTAGTTTGCATGTTCTCCCCAGGTCTGCGTGGGTCTCCTCCGGGTGCTCCAGTTTCCTCCCACAGTTCAAAGATGTGCAGGTTAGGTGAATTGGCCATGCTAAATTGACATTAGTGTCACAAGATGTGTAGGTTAGGGGGATTAACAGAGTAAATATGTGGGGTTACGGGGATAGGGCAAGCGTTGGGCCTGGGTATGATGCTCTGTCAGAGAGTCGGAGCAGACTTGATGGGCCAAATAGCCTCCTTCTGCACTGTTGTGATTCTATTCTATGATGATAAACTAATAGGCTTAAAGCAAGGTTCTAAGGGATGAGAGAGGAAGAGACGGCTAAGAGGTTTGAGGTTTGGATTCCAGTGCATAAGATACGAATATCGAAGACATGGCGGACAAAATGGGCGATGCACAAGTTGGACAGAGTGGAAGGAAAGCCAAATTCTCAAAGGGGTTTAACATTAGAAGTTTGAAATTTTCTTCCACAAATGGCAATTGATGCTAAATAAATTGTTATTTTCAATAATAAATTAGTATTTTTTTTGTTAACCAAATTTATTAAGAGATAGGGAGGAAAAACAAGAATTTGGGGTGGGATTTTCTGTCAGTGCTCGCCCTGAAACCAGAAAATGCTGCCCGAGGTTAACGGACATTTGCATTGTCCATGTCCCGCCCGCTACCATTCCTATGATGGGCAAGAAGGGAAACCGTCCCCCATGGAATTAGATCACTGATCAGCCATGCTATTACTGAATAGTGGCACAGGATGGAGGAGCTAAATGGACTATTCCTGTTAGGCCTGGGGGAGGTGAGGGAGATAGGCAGAGGCAAGGCCATGGAAAGATCGATCCAAGTGATGATAATTTTAAAGATTAGAAATTGGTGGACCAGGAATTAATGCCGGTAAGCAAGCACACTGATATTGAACTTCTCGCCATCAGAAATTTGGAGCGCTCAAAAGTTTCATTTCATAGTTGAAATCAATGGTGGACTATGTCTGATAGAGGCTGGAATCAAGTCCATTTCATAAAATTATCTCAGATTGCTGTGTTTAATACTTCCCATAAAAAGTTAGATCTTCATTTTATATAATAAATTATTAAATAAATTGCGAGAAGGAATGTGAAATCTGAAAATCAGGACGATTATGATTTGTCTATAGTATACCAATTTGGCAATTTATACAAAATGTGTGATTTTCAGACTGTTGACACGCTTCGGCTTTGAATATATTATGTAAACTAATATTTCCAGTGCAGAAATAATTGCTGCCTCAGAATGCCAGGGACATCATACTGGTCTCCTCCATAAACAACAATTCTTTCAGATTGTGCCAATCTAAATCCTCAACCCATTCTCCAAGTTCTTTCCAAGTTTTACTTGAACCATCTACCCTCTACGTCAGCCTCTTGTTTTCAAATATTTCCACATCCCCATCTTACCCCACTCTGGAAATCCATCCTTTCAGACTGCATCCATACTCTCACCCCCACCATCCCTTCACCCCCCCACCAACTTCACTAGTCTCAAACTGGATCATTCCCTGTTCCTTGCTACGTCTACTCCACAATCCAAGGGAAATTAAAGCAATCAATACTGACCTTGCCACATCCCATGAACAACTAAAAAGCACTGACGAAGACATTTACAGCTTCCATACCCTGCTTTGGCAAAAGCCATCTTTTAAGAGTCACCTCAACTCCCTGGTGTCGATTGCACTTTATCACCTCCCACTCTCCAATTCCCCCTTACTCAGGGTACACTGTTTCGCCACAAGGTGCTTTGAGAAGTTTTCCTTTATGCGGGAAGCAGCATTAAAAAGACACTCTCGTGATCTGAGAAAAGTACCGTCTGGCCAGTCAGATGGATGCAAGCTATCCCATGGTACTATTAAAAAAAAAGCAGAAGAGTTCTCCCTGGTGACCCAAGTCAATACCCAACTTCACTACTGACTCATTAGTGCTGGTGGCATCTGGCAGTGTGCAAATTGGCCACTGCGTTCCCCACATTGACAATATTTCATTTGTAAAAAGGCTTGGGACATCCTCATGTTATGAAAGCCGCAATATTGAAATGCAAATTCTTATTGTGCGGAGGTGGAAATTCCATACACAACTGGTATTACTATAATTTAATTTGTAATTTTACTTCATCTTACTCATTCCATACTACATTGTGATGTCAATTGCTAGAACCAGTATCTTCTTTCCACAGCTGGAATAATTACAGAATAGGACATCTTCTTCGGTATAGAGGCTGTAACAGCAATGATACCAAATGGCAAACACATTGAACTATAGAGGTGAATATTTAGCATTCCTGCTTCTATACACCGCATTATTCAAGTATATTTTTAGCTGAAATAAAAAGGATTGGATTCTGCAAGGTTGATTTCAGTTTGATGTTCATATGGATTCTAAGTTCAATGAGGCTTGAGCCTGAAGCTCCTGCCAATGTTGCTTTAGCTGTTTAACATGAAATAAGTGTCACCTTTCCTTGCTGACAACTCATTTGTATGTAATTAAGATCGGCAGCCAGGGCTGCAAAGAAAAAAATGCAGTGCTGTGTTCCTTAAACCCTTGAATACTAAATCCTGAATGCTAACTCTTCCTGGTTGGCAGAAAGCTCATACATTACAAGTCTGCAGCTGCAAAATGCATACCTCTTATTTATCTCCAAGCTAGTTCAGAAGCCATTAGCTTTGCAGTGCCTGATAAGCATGGTTGTTGCTTCATTTTAATATATTTTAATTTTCTCATGTGAAGGAACCAGATGTAAATTAAAACAAGTTTATATTCACCAAGTTAGGAGTCTTTTGCATAAACGGGAACCATTTTCTCCAAAATGGAACCCATGATCTGCTATCATTTGTCATAGAATCCCGACAGTGCAGAAGGAAGCCATTTGGCCCATCAAGCCTGCACCAACAACAATCCCACACAGGCTCCATAACCCCACTTATTTACGTTCCTAGCCCCCCTGACATTAAGGGGCAATTGAGCATAGCCAGTCAACCAAACCGGTACATCTTTGGAGTGTGGGAAGAAACTCGAGCATTCAGAGGAAACTCACATAGGCATGAGGAAAACATGCAAACTTCACACAGACAGTGACCTGAGACTAGAAATGAACCTGGGTCCCTGGCATTCTGAGGCAGCAGTGCTAACCACTGTGTCACCATGCTGCCTTAGTGCACTAGCAATAATTTATTTGTGTTGACATTATAAAGTAGATTGAATAATTTAATTTACTGAAGCATGATGTTAATTTTAAAAAGACATTAGGAGAGCTGTCAAGAGGGATCTGCATCAGTTCTTGACTGGGACAGGGTATGTATCGTATGGAAGGTAAGTAGATTAACAGACAATAAAATCATAGTCCATGTGATCTCCCAGATTGCTTTTGATCACCTGAGTGGGTAAGGAGAGAATTTTCCAGTATATTATTTCCTCTGTTTTTTTGCATCTCCTGGAAGGGCATGTCGTCATGGTGGGATAGGAGTTATTGGGCGGAATGTTACTGTCCTGCCCACCACGTGAATCATAGCGGGCAGGAGACCGACCATGCAAAGGTCCGTTGGCCTCGGGCGAGACGTTCTGACCTTGGGGCGAGCGCAGCCAGAAAATCCTGCCCACTGTGTATTGTGGTGGGCTGGGAGAAAGTTTCTAGCCATGAGACTCATGGGACAGGCTTGATGGAATAGCTGCTCATTTCCTGCCTGCCCTTTTAGTGTGTCAAAATTGTTGCCTAATTGTGTTCTCTTGTTACACACAGTTAACAAGCAACTTGTGTTTCACATCTAATTTGGCATTGGTGTCATGCACCTACACTTTGGGTAGGGTCCGTACTCTGCAGCATTTTGGGCAGATTAACAGTATTGGTTTTAGCAAGCACGTGTTAGAAATATGCAGAATAGGCAGATCATGGGGGCGATTCTCACAAAAAAATTCTAAGTGTCAAATTTGCATGAAAACTGGAGTCAATCTGCTGGATTTTTCAGTGGGGCTTTCAAAACGAATCTCCCACAAAGTGCAAGGTGAAAAGTGCACTAGTGTAAATCTCGTGGAAATTCAATGGGTGGGGCCTATTCCCGCTGGAGAGGCCGGCAGCATAGAGCTGAGTGAGCCACTGCGCGTGAGCTGATATGTCAGTGCCAAGATAGGCGCATGCGCGGTAGCCCCACATTGCTGGCCTCCTGATCGGTAGCCGGCTCAATTGCTGGCCAGCCCTGCAACCCCTCATCGCTGGCCCTCTGACTCCCCCACAGCCCTCTCGCTGTCCCCCCGAACATGTCCGGGCCAACCTCGACTCTCTCTGCCCCCAGCCCGCCTCGATCTCCCCCTCAACCCACCCACCTCCCCCCCGGGAGGTCTGATCTCACAATCCCCCCCCCTTGCAGTCCCAACACCACCCCGCTTTGCAGTCCTGACCCCCCCTGGCAGACCCCCTCCCCCCACCCTAATACTCAGCCCTGATTGCTGGCCTCCTTCCCTCTGCTCGTGAGCTCAAGTGCGGAGTGACCCCCCCCACCCTCACCGATCTCACCCCAGAGGCCCCTTTAGACCCCACTCCTACAGCACTGCCTGATGCTCCCTGGGCATTGACACTTTGCCCCTTTGGAAGTGCTAGGGGGCAAGGCTGGCACTGCTAAGATGGCAATGCCCAGGGGGAACCCCCGTACCCTAACCCTCTGGGGGGGCCTCGATGGCTCTCTTTCACTCCAGTGTAGTCGGGCTGCCAGCTGCCCGCAAGTGAGGAGTTATTGTAAACCCCGCTGGAGTGAAACACTCCTGGCGGGGGTCAGGAGGGCGGGTGGCAGGAGAGGCTAATGGGCCAGGAGATTTCAGTCCCAGGCCCGCCAGTGATATTTAAATTGTATTTAAATGCTTGTTTAAATAATTTATGCAGCTGTGCCTTAATTTCTGGCATGGAGCTGACGGCACCGGAAATCCAGCTGCCGGAGACTCGCGGAGGCCGTGGCGCCCAGCGGAAAGCCAGTTAAATGGCCTCCACTTGAGTCTTCTGGCCCGCTGCACTAATTTACCAGCGCAGCGAGCTGGGAGAATCGCCTCCTATATGTCAGCCAGTGTTTAGCACTAATTTGATTGTAATGGTGTCATTTTTGACCTCAATGCTCCAGCGAGTACCTTCTCTTAATCTCGCACAGCTGAATGTACCTTTAGCATGATCCAGAAACCCCATTAAGCACTATTTAAAGCAATCCACAACCAATATCAGTTTAGTTGTTGATTAATTTCCACAAGCCGCTGCTAATGTGGCAGAGGTTTGCAGAGCGGTTTGCATTGTCACCTGACGTTGGAGGAGTCAACAGGGAATGGTGTGACATGTGGTAAAATAGCTTGGTTCTCACTTCAAGGGCTCTGTTCCAGGTCATTTGTTCCTATTCACGGGCACAGCAGTTTCCATCCTCATTGCTTATTCTGCCCGTCATGCTTCAGGCCAAAGGCAGTACAAGAGGAGGATAGAAGCAGAATTGCTGGAAGTAATAGAAAATTCTGGAACTACGCAGTGGGTCTGGCAATAACTACAGAGTATGAAACAGAGGGTGGAATCTTGATTCCACATTAGCCACCAGTGTAAAGAGTGGCGCGGGCCCAAAATCTCGCAAGAGTCAGGAATAGGGAATCTCACCAACAAGGTCTCATTTTGCAATTTTCCACTTCCCTCATCCTGGGCAGAAATCTCATTTAAATACATTATCATATAACTAGCGAGCCATCCTGCCAGCACTTCCACCCTCTTTGAATATTCATTCTGTGCCAGCATGATGTCATGCCGGTGCAGTTTATAACAGCTTTTTAAAAATTCATTTGTGAGACATGTGCATCGCTGGCTGGCCAGCATTTATTGCCCATTTCTAGTTGCCTGAAGGCATTTGAGAGTCAACCACATTTCTGTGGCTCAGGAGACACATGTAGGCCAGACCAGGTAAGGACAGTTGATTTCCTTCCCTAAAGGACATTAGTGAACTGGATGGGTTTTTCCAACAATCAACAATGGTCTCACGGTCATCAGCAGATTCTTAATTCCAGATTTTTTTTTTATTGAACTCCAATTCCACCATCTGTTGTGGCGGGATTCGAACCCGGGTCCCCAGAGTTTCTGGATTAGTAGTCTAGCAATAGTACCACTAGGCCATGTCCTTATGCTGGTGACCTCACTTCCGAAGGTGATATCGGAGGTGAGCGTACAGGTCACTATTACTCACCAGGGAATCCATTGGTGAGGGGGCACTGTACCAGGGTAGGGGGAAGTGGGTGTGGGGGAGGTGAGGGTTGAGTCTAGGCAGTTGGGGATGGGGGAGGCTTTGCTGCTTGCAGGCCTTAGCAGGCCTTCATTATGGTGGTGCTCTCGGTCTCCAGAGGATCTGCTTGATGTGGGCTTTACACTTCCTGGGTCCCTCTTGTTCATGTCTAAGCGATGATTCCTCGGAGGGATCACCTTTCTGGAGTGACAGCTGGAAGTGAGTGGGAGCGGGTAAATTCCCAGGGTTAGCATAGGGACAACTGTGACGTCCCAAGGTGGGGTCCAATGAAAGGCCAGGCTGCATGGGAATTGTAGCAAACTCTGATATGGGGTGGTGATTAGCTCCACAGTCACAGAGGGGATGAAGAGGCCATCACAATTATTACCCCCATGTCCAGGCTGCAAGGCACAACTCTAAGGGGAAGGAGTGCGGAATGCCACTGTCAATCATCCTGGAGTCCAGGCTATCAGCAATGTTATCATGGGTGGCTGACTGTTCAGGATGGAAGGCTTGAATGGTCTGCAATCCATAGTAGCTTGGAGAATGAAGGTGAAAGTTAAGGATCAAGTGGAGTGCAATTTGGAGTCTTGACATTAATCAGGTGAGCTTTGCCTGCCACAGGAGGAAGCCACTTCCCTAACAACATTCCTGACTCTTCCCTGACATATCAAAGATACCCATTAAGTCAACATTATAATGCATGATAGTGCCACTGATTGGCGCGCTTGAGTTAACCCTTTGTGAGCTGTCACTGAAGCATTGAACTCCATGGTTTGCACTCACCTCTCAATAAGAGAGTGGTGACAGGTTAGCTGCTAATACAAGGGGCAAAGCAGACAGCCCTGAAAAGAGAAGTGTTGTGGTCGTGTTTCAGCCCCCCTGCATGCTCAGAGCAGGGTGAAGAAGGCACTGCCATTGTCAGTGGAGGATGAACTACATTGTGTTGGGTTTCCTCCAGTCTGGAGCAGAGAACATCCCTGCTCCAGCCTGGAGGGAACCCAACACAATGAAATTCATCCTCCATCTGTTCTGAGCATGCGGGTCTGCTTCGACTGATAGTAGATTTCGGTGACACCTCTTGACTGAAGTGCAGGTGTCTGTTCCCAGCTGAGACTGAGGTAGGACAACGATAGGGCCTCCCACTGAGAACTCCTTCCTCCCTCTTTCAGCTGGTCTGAAATGAATGCAAAGCTAGGAAGGGTCATCAGTCTCTTGAGGGAAGTGGTGGCCTAGCAGTAATGTCTCTGAACTAACAGAGCAGAGGCCAAGCTAATGCAATGGGGACACAGAATCTCCAACATTATGTAGTTTTATGTCCACTGTTGTGCTTAAGGAAAGTAACTGATATAGTGAAGAGAGGGGAATACATTGTAACCTCTCTTTCCTGAGAGAAGCAGGTGAACTGTGCATCTGGTTTCACCAGGATAGCAGGCTCCGTTGTAATGCAGGGTATCTTGATTGCACATGTCTCACAAATTTGACTGAGATTTTTGAAGGGGTAACCAAGAAGGTCAATGAGGGCAGTGCAGTTGATGTTGTCGACATGGACTTTAGCAAGGCCTTTGACAAGGTACCGCATAGTAGCTTGTTGCATGAGGTTAAATCACAGGATGCAGGGTGAGGAAGCCAAATGGATACAAAATTGGCTGGATGACAGAAGACAGAGGGTGGTTGTAAAGAGATGTTTTTCAAACTGGAGGCCTGTGACCAGCCGGGTACCTCAGGGATCGGTGCTGGGTTCACTGTTATTTGTCATTAATATTAATGATTTGGATGAGAATTTAGGAGGCATGGTTAGTAAGTTTGCGAATGACACCAAGATTGGTGGCATAGTGGACAGTGAGGAGGGTTATCAAGGATTGCAATGGGATTTTGATCAATTGGGCCAGTGGGCTGACGAATGGCAGATGGAGTTTAATTTCGATAAGTGTGAGGTGATGCATTTTGGTAGATTGAACCAGAGCAGAACTTACTCAGTTAATGGTAGGGCATTGGGGAATGTTCTAGAACAAAGAGCTCTCAGGGTACAGGTTCACAGCTCCTTAAAGTGGAGTCACAGGAGGACAGGGTGGTGAAGCAGGCATTCACTTGGTTTCATCGGTCAGAACATTGAATACAGGAGTTGGGATGTCTTGTTGAAGTTGTACAAGACATTGGTAAGACCACACTGGAACACTGTGTACAGTTCTGGTCACTCTATTATAGAAAGGATATTATTAAACTAGAAAGAATGCAGAAAAGATTTATTAGGATGCTATCAGGACTTGATGGTTTGAGTTATAAGGAGAGACTGGATAGACTGGAACTTTTTTTCTCTGGAGCATAGGAGGCTTAGGGGTGATCTTATAGAGGCCATAAAATAATGAGGGGCATAGATCAGCTAGATAGTCAATATCTTTTCTCAAATGTAGGGGAGTCTAAAACTAGAGGGCATAGGTTTAAGGTGCGAGGGGAGAGATACAAAAGAGACCAGAGGGGTAATTTTTTCACACAGAGGGCGGTGAGTGTCTGGAACAAGCTGCCAGAGGCAGTAGTAGAGGCGGGTACAATTTTGTCTTTTAAAAAGCATTTAGACAGTTACATGGGTAAGATGGCTATAGAGTGGTATGGGCCAAACACGGGCAATTGGGACTAGTTTAGTGATTAAAAACAAAAGGGACAGCATGGCCAAGTTGGGCCGAAGGGCCCGTTTCCATGCTGCAAACCTCTATGACTCTATGACTATATAGTGCTTTGCAGGCATCAAATCTAAGTTTAGAGATGGTCCCCAATCACAAAAGGTCCAACTCCCTGAATGTACAGTTGATGTGCGACCACACTCAGCACATCATGGGAATCAATTCCCGCCGGTTTGTCAGGATGTCTTTCTCCTACACCAGCCTTGTCTACCGGGAATCCACTGACCAATTCTCTGGGGTGCACAATCAATACAACCATACAGCATCTGTATAACCAGAGCTGTACTACCATATAAAATGTCAACAAACTGACCTTTGGGATTCTTCCACTGCTCGGGCTGCACTGAAGGAAGCCTATGCTACTGTCAAAAGCATTTGTCATGACTCATCATGTTCTATCTTATCCTGCGCAACCTTGTGATCATGAAGATACTGCGGAGAGCTGAAAAGCAGCAGGAAGAGGAAGAAGATGAGGAGGAGGAAGTAAGGGGACAACTAAACTTTCTAGCCAGGCTGTCTGTGATCACCTGACTGTGGTACCAGTGAACAGTGAACACAACCTCAATTCCCCATTGAGCAACACTCCCACATCTTGCCCTCCCTCTGGTACTCACCATCACAGTGTCCTCTGAGCAACAATGCTGAAGTAATATTCCATGTAAAAGTCGACTAATCATTCTTTGTTGATTCCATTAATGCCCGTCTTCCAAGTGTCTCTTGGTGCTCCTTTACAGCACAACCCCAGTACCAGCAGCATGGTGGTGGGAGGCTGTTGACCTTCACTGGGAGACGACTGGTGACCTTGCAGGATGACCTCATATAGCTCTGGCCCTAGTTGGTACAATTTTGGACTGTACCATCTTGACATGAGCACAGCAGTCGAAGCTGGCTGACAGCATTGGGCAGACGAGGATTGGTAGTATTTGGAGGGTAAATAATGTCATCCTGAGAGAGGTACTGACAATCACCCAAGCATTCTTCAGAAATCTTGGGAATTTGTTGACATACAGCTAACTAGACTGCAGTGACACCCTACGAACCACATTGAGCACTGGTACTGGCAGCCATGATAGTAGAAGTCCAAGATTATGTGGCATCAAGCTGTACTTGCATGACTTCAGTCTGAGCTTCCCCCGCAGCACCCACAAGTTGCGTGACTTCTGTTTATGCTACAGTGGAAACTGAAACATCGGCCATGAGACTTTCTGTTTAAGTTTCAAAAAGTTTATTTTATTAGTGTCACAAGGAGGTACTGCAATGAAGTTACTGTAAAATTCCCCTAGTCACCACAGTCTGGCACCTGTTCGAGTCAACGCACCTAATCAGCACGTCTTTCAGAATGTGGGAGGAAAGCGGAGCACCCGGAGGAAACCCACGCAGATATGGGGAGAACGTGCAAACTCCACACAGACAGCAACCCAAGCCGGGAATCGAACCCAGGTCCCTGGCACTGTGAAGCAACAGTGCTAACCACTGTGCTACACAAAGTTCACAAGTGCAGAGATTAAATTGGGTATGATTTCTACACTGGAAAGGATGGCGGGGCTCCAAGCACTGTGGCAAGTCAAAGTCACTCCTCCATAAACTCCTCCATAAACCTGGACTACGAATGCAGGCTTTCTGGCAGGCCTATCAGTGTATCAAGCATTTCTAAATGCATGTCCATCAGCCATTTTCAGTACATCGCCCCATTAATGCTTTTTCTGAAATCTTAGCAATAATCCATATATGACCACACCTTTGGGTACGCTGACACCTCTACTAGCTTTTCCCACGCCCTGGTATCAGGTTGCTTGTGCCCAGTGAGCCACCACTTTCAAGTCCAATGCTCTCCACGAAAGCAGGTTTTCATGAGAGGGGCCACATTTTAATTTTTTTCTCACTCCTGGCACCCATGATCAAATTTTGGTAAATTATAGTTGTACATATCAAACATGAATTTTTAAAAATGTCAAAACAATATAATCAGCATTTCAAAATAAAGTAATTAATGAAAATGTCCATTCAAAATGCACCTCCTCTTTAAGAGGCGCAGGGTGTCTTTAAATAGCAAATGTCAGCTTCAACACATGCTTGCTCAGATAAGCAGGCACTCAAGAATGTGGTCAGTGCTGGCTACTGTCACAGACAGAATGTATGTGTTTCCTTACTGCGTACAATCAGTACGTTTTGTGATGAAAGAGGTGAGTTTTCTTACCTTCAAAGTGTGAGTCCCAATTAAATAATTCCAACAGCAATATTTTGAGAGCTTAAAAATAAAGGTTATTTATTCTCACACACTTATCTCAAATTAAACGCCAGGGCAGGATTTTCCAGCCGCGCTCGCCCCCAAGGTCGGGAAATCCTGCCCGAGGTCAATGGAGTTTTGCATGGTTTGCGTCCCGCCTGCTACGATTCCTGTGGTGGGCGCGATGGGAAAATTCCATCCCATGTCTCAGATGTACTCGCACACTTTAATATTCGTTATAGGTGAAGGAAATATACTTTTACAGATTGTAATTGTCTTTTTCTCTGACTTACAAATGCCGATCTTCCAGAAGGCCGGCCTGTAGTTTCTTGGGTGGTTTCAATGCTTTAAAGTTGAAGTGAAAATCTTGTACAGTGTGATGCGCGATATAACTCATGAGGCTAGAGATGCTCGAGGAAATAAAGGCTTTTATTGACTACTACAATAGAGCTACCATATATAATACACGATCCCAGACTGAAGGGTCCCAGACAGAGCAGTGACCTTTATACCTCTCCCAGGAGGCGGAGCCCGACTGGGATGTACCATAATAACTATATTACAGGTAGAACAGCCCAACCCTAACCCCAACAGTAACATATATACAGACTCATAGTACTGGCCAGACCCTGGCTCAGTACTACCTGGTGGGAACCAATGATGGTTCACCACATTCACCCCTCCTTTGAAGACAAAGGCCGGCGGGGTACAAAAAAAACACAGAACAATTGGTCATCAGTCTATTAGTTCAGACGGTCAGGGGGACCGCACCGTCGTTGTGACCTCCTCAACACCGGCGATGACACCGGAGTAGGCACTCGCGGTGGCGTTTTCCCCAAGGCGGTGTCCAACGGCTCCTCCAATGTCTCACGGGCCGGTTGACCCCGAGGTGGTGACAATCCGCTGAACTCGGACACGCCTTGAAGTGGCGACCATCTCCTGGACTCAGGCAAGCTGTACATGGGAGTAAAAGGGTTAAGTGATGGTCCCGATGCTGCCCGCGCTGTGTCAGGAGGGGAAACAATAGTTGGGGGGTCTCTAACAGGAGGTATGGGAGCGACAGGGGTTTCCAAGCCCCCTGCTGGCGCCAGGACTCGAATCGAGACCGTGTCCTCTCGCCCGTCAGGGTATGCCACATAGGCATACTGAGGGTTGGCGTGGAGGAGATGGACCTGTTCAACCAAAGGGTCGGACTTGCGGGTCCCAACATGTCGCCGCAGGAGGACAGGTCCTGAGTACGTCAACCAAGATGGTAATGAGGTCCCAGAGGAAGACTTCCGAGGGAATGAAAACAGTCTCTCATGGGGAGTAGCGTTGGTTGCCGTACACAGGAGTGAGCGTATGGAGTGGAGCGCATCAGGGAGCACCTCTTGTCAACGGGAGACTGGAAGGCCTTTTGACTTCAACGCCAGTAAGACAGCCTTCCAGACTGTAGCATTCTCACGTTCCACCTGTCCGTTACCCCTAGGGTTGTAGCTTGTGGTTCTACTAGAGGCAATCCCGTATGAGAGCAGGTATTACCTCAAGTCATCGCTCATGAACGACGAGCCCCTATCGCTGTGGATGTAACAGGGGTACTCGAACAGGGTGAAAAGATCACGAAATGCCTTGATAACCGTGGCAGCGGTCGTATCAGAACAGGGAATGACAAAAGGGAATCGTGAGTACTCATCAATGATATTGAGGAAGTACACATTCCGATCTGTCGAGGGAAGGGGGCCCTTAAAATCCACACTCAGTCTTTCGAAAGGACGAGTGGCCTTAACGAGTTGTGCCCTGTCAGGTCGGTAAAAGAGCGGTTTGCATTCCGCGCATACCCGGCAGCTTCTAGTTATGGACCTGACATCCTCCACCGAGTAGGGTAGATTCCGGGCTTTTACGAAGTGGTAGAGCCGAGTGACCCCTGGATGGCAGAGGTCATTGTGGAGAGCCTGCAAACGATTCTCCTGCATACTGGCGCATGTTCCACGCGACAGGGCATCCGAGGGCTCGTTGAGTTTCCCTGGACGATACATGATGTCGTAATTATAGGTGGAGAGTTCGATTCTCCACCTCAAGATCTTATCGTTCTTGATCTTACCCCATAACGTGTTGTTGAACATGAATGCCACGGACCGCTGGTCCGTGAGCAGGGTGAACCGTTTTCCCGCCAAGTAATGGCGCCAATGCCGGACGGCCTCCACAATGGCCTGGGCCTCCTTTTCCACCGCTGAATGTCGAATTTCGGGGCCTTGGAGGGTGCGAGAGAAAAAGGCAACGGACCTGCCCACCTGGTTAAGCGTGGCGGCCAGGGCGAAATCAGATGCATTGCTCTCCACCTAGAAGGGGATGGACTCATCGATAGCGTGCATCGTGGCTTTCGCGATGTCAGCTTTTAGTTTTTCAAAGGCCAAACGAGCCTCTGGTGCTAGGGGAAAAGAGGTAGACTTGATGAGCGGACGGGCTTTGTCCGTGTAATTGGGAACCCACTGTGCATAGTAAGAGAAGAAGCCTAAGCATCTTCTCAGTGCTTTTACGCTAGTGGGCAGGGGAAGTTCGAGGAGGGGATGCATACGGTCTGGATCAGGGCCAATGACCCCGTTTTCCACCACATATCCGAGGATAGCTAGGCGGCGCATGCGAAATACACACTTCTCCCTGTTGTAGGTCAGATTCAGGCGAGATGCAGTGCGTAGGAATCTAAGAAGGTTGGTATCGTGGTCCTGCTGGTCATGGCCGCAGATGCTGACATTATCCAGGTACGGGAAGGTAGCCCACAGTCCGTTATGGTCCACCATTCGGTCCATAGCACGCTGGAAGACCGAGACCCCATTGGTGACACCAAAAGGAACCCTTAGAAAATGGTACAAGCGACCATCCACCTCAAAAGCCGTGTATTGTCGCTCCTCTGGGCGAATGGGGAGCTGGTGGTAGGCAGACTTTAGGTCGATGGTGGAGAACACCCGGTACTGCGCAATCTGGTTGACCATGTCAGAAATGCGCGGGAGGGGATATGCATCCAGCTGCGTGTATCTGTTAATGGTCTGACTATAGTCAATGACCATCCGGGGTTTGTTCCCACTCTTGACCACCACGACCTGTGCTCTCCAAGGACTAGCGCTAGGTTGTATGATCCCTTCCTTGAGGAGCCGCTGAACCTCAGATCGAATGAAGATCCGATCCTCAGCGCTGTAACGCCTACTCTTAGTCACGATGGGCTTGCAGCCTGGCACGAGATTCTGGAATAAGGAGGGTGTGGTAATCTTAAGCGTCGAGAGGCTACAGGTGGAGCACGTTGGGCAATTTGGAGGCTGCTGTTCTCCCACTGAAAGCGGAGGGAGTGGCCCACCGTACTGTAGGGTTACACTCTTCAAGTGGACCATGAAATTTAGTCCGAGGAGTATTGGCGCACAAAGGTGCGGTAACACCAGGAGCTTGAAGCTCTCGTAAACTGTGCCCTGCACCGTTAGATTTACCACGCACCTCCCTAGCACGGTGACAGACCGGGACCTTGACGCTATCGAAATTGTCTGCTTGACAGGCTGGATCTGGAGGCCACACCGCTTCACGGCGTCTGGGTGAATAAAGCTCTCCGTGCTCCCGCTGTCAAACAGACAATAAATCGTGCGTTTGTTTACCTGTATGTCCATCATGGACTTGTCGAGTCTGTGAGGCTTTGCCTAGTCCAGGATGATCGACGCCACCGTTGGTTCATGAGCGCCACTTCAGGCAGCTGAGATGGATGATGGCGACCCCTGCTGGTCATTCACGGTCGGTGCCAACCAAAATGGCTGCTCCCATAGGTCACACGTGGGCGATGGCGCCAAAATCAGCGACCTCTGGTGGTCGCGCGTCTCTTGCGACTCCGTCGTCAGGAATGGCGACGTCCTGGCCTCGCACGTGGAAGAAACCCTTGACGATGCCGACGACGAGGAACCCGGCTCCGGGGAGTCACACACCGCACTGCTGTTCCTGGATGTAAGTTTGGATCGACATACCTTTGAATAATGCCCCTTCTTGCCGCAGGCGGAGCACAACACCGCTTTAGCGGGACATCGCTGCCGAGTGTGCTTCACTCCCCCACAGAAATAACACCACAGGCCGCCTGGAGCTGCTGCCGTTATCAGGCCCGAGGGTGGGCACGCCATCACCCGCTGGACGAAGTGGGGTCTGTGACTGCTCCTGCCACACTGTCTCCACGTGGTCTTCGGGATACATCGCCAGGCTTTTGGAGGCCGTTTCTAGCGTATCCGCGAGCTCTATAGACTTAGTGAGATCGAGGTTACCTTGCTCCAACAGTCGAAGTCGGATATAAGACGATCCGATTCCCACCACAAACGCATCTCGAGCGAGGTCATTCATGTTCTGGTCTGCCGACACTGCTTTGCAGTTACAGCCCCTGGCTAGCTGTAGGAGCTCGCACCTGGAAGGGGATGGACTCATCAATAGCGTGCATCATGGCTTTCGCGATGTCGGCTTTTAGTTTTTCAAAGGCCAAACGAGCCTCTGGTGCTGGGGGAAAAGAGGTAGACTTGATGTTTCGCTGGGTTGCCGTCGCCGTCGTCGAGTGGCTAAGAGATATCGAGCATGCATCTCGTTTGGCGGTTTAATGTAGCGCTTCTTAAGAAGCTCGAGGGCCCCTTTGTAGTCGGTGGCCGCACGGATCGCTAAATATGCAGCGTCGCTTACCCTCGCGTGGAGGACCCGGAGTCTGTCGTCGTCCGTGGTGACCGCTGCGGAGGCTTCGAGGTAATCCTGAAAACATTTCAACCAGTGGTCGAAGGTGTTGGAGGCGCCCACCGCACATGGGTCCAGCGTAAGACGTTCGGGTTTAAGCATTTGCTCCATGCTCTCTGTATCGTTTTCTTTTTTTTTCAATGACCGGAGTTCAATTAGTAGTCAATAAAATTGATGCGCGATATAACTCACGAGGCTAGAGATGCTCGAGGAAATAAAGGCTTTTATTGACTACTACAATAGAGCTACCATATATAATACACGATCCCAGACTGAAGGGTCCCAGACAGAGCAGTGACCTTTATACCTCTCCCAGGAGGCGGAGCCCGACTGGGATGTACCATAATAACTATATTACAGGTAGAACAGCCCAACCCTAACCCCAACAGTAACATGTAGAACAGCCCAACCCTAACCCCAACAGTAACATATATACAGACTCATAGTACTGGTCAGACCCTGGCTCAGTACTACCTGGTGGGAACCAATGATGGTTCACCACACAGTGAAAGATTTACAGCAGGTTGTGAGAGTTCTTGTAGTTGGATTTCCAGGAGGTTGGTTCTCTGGTAAACTTTAACTGGAATAGGTCACATGCTCTGGATGCCTGATATCATACAAATTTTCTGAGTCTGGGACACAGACTAGCTGAAGTGATACTTTGTTGGCTTTTGGTGGAACTAAATAACTTCTAGCTGTTCCTTTAAGCAGACATAGCTGTCTCACTATGTGACCTTTTACAAGTTCAAAGTTCTTTACCAAATAAGGAGCAGTGTTGATGTTGATTCGAACATCCTGTATTGTGGTTTAGCACCTTGGAAATTCATCCAGTCTAGTTGGATAGGGAAAACCATCATGATGCAATGGAAAGTATTCATTCCCACCAGCCACCAAATGAGTTTGTATCTCCCCTTTTTGTCCAGAATGAACCTTGGAGACGGGCAGACTTCCATCATCCTTTTATGTTCACCCATCCTTAAACAAAAAATGTATGTATTCCCCAGATGGCTGTGAAAACCCATATTTGATCAGGTATCTGCTTGAGACTTGGTAATGCCTGTAGCTCAAACGCCAACAGTCACATGATTTTCAGCCGCCATTTTGATAACATGTTTGTGCCAAGGTTTTTTGCAAGTCTGAAAGATCATAATATGTTGGGATATGACACTCCATGTTGTAATCATTTGAATGTGAAGCTAGTGCAAAGTTGGCATACTTTCTGCATAGGGAGCGATGGATTAGCCGTGCACCATGATTCCATGCTCATGTTTTAGGTGTCACTGGATTTAACCTCTATTGGGTTCAAGCACCAATCTTTCTAAAGGCAATTTCTAGAGCTCAATGCTGTGCAATCCTTATTCCCAATGACATGAAGGCTTTTTAATTTATTTTTATTAAAACAGTTTGACAGTAGTGCAGGGTGTGTTGGATTTTAATTCTATTTTTGATCAGGTTGGAGAAAATTCCTTTAATATTTTATGTTACTAAGTTGTTTGTGTTATTAGTTTTTGGTAGCATTTAATATTTCAGTCTGCATATTGTAGAAAATTAAAGATCAGACAGTTTATTCTCATAAAACAGTGATCAGTCATCTTTAGTTAAATATCCAAAAATGCTGTAGTAGGTATAATATTTGTACCAATATTCTACTGATATTTAAAGCAGGATTCATTTGAATGTAAACACAGAACTAAACTGTATAAGCTCTCCAGAGCCCTGCTTTCAAGCCTTCATTCATTGGCAGCTGAAGCTCCACTCTGAAGACTGGAGCACCTAGTCCAGCATTACTCTCCCTATCAGTAGAATCTTGGAATCATTGAATATGAATACTGCTGAAACGAGGGACATGCTGCTGAAGCTTTTCACGTCACACTCATCAAGACAAACTCAAAAATGCCAAATTTCAAACGATCACAGCAACTTATATCCAGGAGAGAAAAGTGTTGATTGGTTTGCAAGTCAACTCTGATTATCGAGGACTGGCCATGGAGAAAGCAACAGGGAACTCTAGGTTCTCCCATACATCCAGCTAATTTAAAAAAATGCAGGACTTGAACATATTACTTTTGTTGGCAGAGAATGTGTTCTTGCATATGAATATATGTCACTTCTGGCAAGCGTAAATGAGCAACATTACAATTTTGACCGATTATCTTAAGTAATGTTTGCGAATAAAAGGAATATATCCAAGCCTTGTGCCTTTATTTTGAATTTAAAAGTTTAAAGTTTATTTATTAGCCACAAGTAAGGCTTACATTAACACTGCAATGAAGTTACTGTGAAATTCCCCTAGTCGCCACACTCCGGTGCCTGTTCAGGTCAATGCACCTAACTAACACACCTTTCAGACTGTGGAAGGAAACCAGAGCTCCCAGAGGAAACCCACGCAAACACGGGGAGAACATGCAAACTTCACACAGATAGTGATCCAAGCCGGGGACCGAACCTGGGTCCCTGGCACTGTAAGGCAGCAGTGCTAACCACTGTGCCACCGTGCCATGGAAACATGTGGAGCCTATGGTTCCCCATTCATTTCTCCAAGTCAATTCCTCGGATAATCAGTGGTGACTTATCAACCCATCAGCTTCCTTGTCTTCTGTAGTATAAATTATTGTGATTGAAGTTTAGGACTCCTGTGTTTGTCTCGATAAAACGAAAAGCTTCAACAATATATCTCTCTTTTCATCAATTTTAATTTATGTACTGCCAATGAATACAATGTAGAAGGAGGATATTTACCTGTTCTGAGAGAATTCCAACAGAAGAGAGAATTTCGCCTGTTGCGTCAGTGCCAGACCTCTGAAGAGCAACACATTTAGATCCACTCCTCCACTGTAAATCTGCAATCTTCTTTTATCTTCAGTTAATTAGAGTCATAGTGATAGAGTCATAGAGGCTTACAGCATGGAAACAGGCCCTTCGGCCCAACTTGTCCACACTGTCCTTTTTTTTTAAACGACTAAGCTAGTCCCAATTGCCCACGTTTGGTCCATGTCCCCCAATAGCCATCTTACTCATGTAACTGTCTAAATGCTTTTTAAAAGACAAAATTGTACCCACCTCTACTACTACCTCTGGCAGCTTGTTCTAGACACTCACCACCCTCTGTGTGAAAAGATTTCCCCTCTGGACTCTTTTGTATCTCTCCCCTCTCACCTTAAACCTATGCCCTCTAGTTATAGACTCCCCTACCCTGGGAAAAAATATTGACTATCTAGCTTTCTAAGCCCCTCATTATTTTATAGACTTCGATAAGATCACCCCCCAGTCTCCTACACTCCATAGAAAAAGTCTCTTGCCCGATTTTACCAAAATTTCACGCCAGTTTTCAGGCGCGAAATCGTGGTAAAGTTGGGCGTCGGGCCTAAAACGCGGTCCAGACCCGACCCAAGACCAATCGCACCTTTACCAACGGCCGATCCGGTGCGCGCCCGAATCGGCCAGCGGGTCGATTTGAATGCATTTGCATGCATTTAAATCGGCATAATAAAGCACACGCCCAACTTACCCAAGGATTCCCACTTTACGAGGCTCCGATCCGATCGGAGCCCGTGCATTTACCGTGTTGCTGAATTCAAGTCCGATAGGGTTTCAATTCAGCAACTGAACCGCCGAATCGCCCCCGACCACCCTTCGCGGACTGCCCCCGCGAACCACCCCAGCAGCCCATCTCCCCCCACCGCGATTGGACCACCCTGGGACGCAGGCCCCGCCAGCAGCCCCCCCCCCCACCCCCCCCCCCCCCCGGGATCGGACCCCCAACCTACCTTGATCACTGGTGTTGGTCGGAAGCATCTTGCGATCCTGGATCCTGGCCTTGCTGCGGGGGTCCTGATGGGTAGGATGACGTGTCTTCACTGGGGCGGGGGTAGAGGGGGGACGTGACATCTGTTCCTGAGGGGGGGTGGGGGGGGATGTGCCGTCTCTTCCCTGAGGGGGGGGTGGGGGGGGGATGTGATGTCTCTTCCCTGAGGGAGGGTGGGGGGGGGGATGTGACGTCACTTCCCTGAGGAGGGGGGGAGGGGGGGATGTGACGCCTCTTCCCTGAGGGGGGGGTAGGGGGGATGTGACGTCTCTTCCCTGAGGGGGGCTAAGGGGGGATGTGACGTCTCTGCCCCTGAGGGGGGCGGAGACATCACATCCCCCCCCTCAGGGAAGAGACGTCACTTCCCCCCCCCCCACGGGAAGAGATGTCAGATCCCCCACCCATCCCCCCCCATCCCCCCCCCCCCAGGGAAGAGACGTCACATCCCATCCGCGCCCCCTGCCCCCTACCCCCCCTCCCCCTCCCCACCAGGGAAAGTCAAAGGCAGCGCAGAAAGCAGTGCTGTCAGCGCTGCCTTTGACTTTCTGCGCTTGCGCAGTTCGGTGCTCCGACAAATGGACCCGCCCACTGGACCCGAGCCGAAAAAAGGCGTATGCGGGCACTGGAGCGCGGCTGCTGGGCGCGGGTCTGATTTGCGACTGCACCCGGCACTTAGAGCCGATTTGGTAAATCTGTTTTTCTGGTAAACTGTTTTTCCAGCCTCTCCTTATAACTCAAACCATCAAGTCCTGGTAGAATCCTAGTATATCTTTTCTGCACTCTTTCTCATTTAATAGTATCCTTTCTCTGATAGGGTCACCAGAACTGTACACAGTATTCCAAATCTGGCCTTACCCATGTCTTGTACAACTTCAACAAGACATCCCAACTCCTGTATTCAATGTTCTGACCGATGAAATCAAGCATGCCGAATGCCTTCTTCACCACCTTGTGACTCCACTTTCAAGGAGCTATGAACGTGTACCCCTAGATCTCTTTGTTCTATAACTGTCCCCAACACTCTGCCATTAACTGAGTAAGTCGTGCCCTGGTTTGATCTACCAAAATGCATCACCTTGCATTTATCTAAATTAAACTCCATCTGCCATTTGTCAGCCCACTGGCCCAATTGATCAAGATCCCATTGTAATCCAAGATAATCTTCTTCACTGTCCACTATGACACCAATATTGGTGTCATCTTTACTCACCATACCTCTTAAATTCTCACCCAAATCATTAATATAAATGACAAATAACAGTGGACCCAACACTGATCCCTGAGGCACACCGCTGGTCACAGGCCTTCAGTTTGAAAAACAACCCTCTACAACCACCCTCTGTCTTTTGTCATCAAGCCAAATTTGTATCCATTTGGCTACTTCACCCTGGATCCCATGAGATTTAATCTTATGCAACAACCTATTATGCGGTGCCTTGTCAAAGGCCTTGCTAAAGTCCATGCAGATAACATCAACTGCACTGCCCTCATCTACCTTCTTGGTTACCCCTTCAAAAAACTCAATCAAATTTGTGAGACATGATTTTCCACTCACAAAGCCATACTGACTGTCTCTAATCTGTCCCTGCCTCTCTAAATGCCTGTAGATCCTGTCTCTCAGAGTAATTATTGTATCCAGTTCCCTTTGGAAAGCCACAGTTGAATCTGCCTCAACCGCCCTCTCAAGTAGTGCATGCCAGATCTTAATCTCTCGCTTCGCGAGCGCTACACTGTCAGAGTTGCCACCTTCCCTGTGAGATATTAAACCATCTGCCTTATTAGTTGGACATGAAACATCCGACAACACAATATGAAAAAGAACAGGAGAGTTTGTTCGTGTTGTGTCTAACATCGATCCCTCAACTAATGTCTTGAAACAAGTGATTTGATGATTATTTTAATGCTTTTGTAGGACTTCACTTGGCAGAATTCTCCCATCTGGGACTGTGACGGGGGCAAGAACATGGAGCACATCCCACTGCAGAGGGACAGTGTGACACTGCACCATGGGCCCTATTTTACCATTTTGATTCTAAGTGCTGGGTGGACTTGAAACTGGGAGCATTTCGGATCCGACCTTTAGACCCATTCTGAGGCGCCCCCATATGCACTCTGCCAGCAAAAATATCAGCAATTCCGAATCGCGCTGAAGAAGCCTGTGGGTGGGGCTTAACGCGCCCGAAATCCTGCAGCTCTGATCGGCGCCTCCAACTGCACAGAAAAAAAATGATAGAATGCGGCTCCCCTGCCACATCCCTCCCGGGCCGGATAATGCCTCCCTCTAGCCCGCACAGACATTGCCCCACCCTCACAACATTACTGACCGTCCTTATCCCCCCCCACACCCTCCGTAACCCAGACTGATTGTGGACCCCTCCCCCCCTCCCCCTCACTGATCACAGGCAGAGAGGCAGCAGACCCCCCTTTCCCTTCACTGATCACAGGCAGAGTAGCAGTGGACCCTCCCTTCCGCCACTCCCCCCCCCCCCCCCCCCCCCCCCCGCCCCCCCACACAATCGATCTCAAGCAGAGAGTCGTCGGATGCTCGGCACTTACCTCCTCACTAACTGGAGCACGCAAATCAGACTTTTGCAGAGCATATCTGTTTCGCGCCGATTCTAGCTGGGTGGACACGGTGGTAAAGGGGAAGTGCCGGTAAGGTTGGGTGATCAGCCCATTAAGTCAATTTAAATGCATGCAAATACATTTCAGGCACGGTCCCGATTGCAGATATTTTCGGGCCTTGGTAAAGGGAGAACCGGCGCAGAGGCAGGCGTGTGTTGCGCTACTCACCTCACGCCCAACTTTACCAAGTTATCGTGCCCGAAAACGGGCGCATTTTGATTGTAAAATTGGGCCCTGTGTCCCGTGACGGGAGCAGGAACATGGAGGGCTCCCCACTGTGGAGGCCCAGTGTGACACTACAGCAACTTATGCTTTTGTGGTATATCCCATGGTGGGGCAGGCCTGATGATTTGTAGTCCAATGTCATTCATGTGAAAAAGACACCCATCATCACTGACCCACTACTGAAGAAAGAAAATGGGCTGGCTGAAACTGAAGACGGATCTCTGGGAACACACTAAGGTCATAAGGGGACCTCCTCGATGATACTGAATCTGGATGATCCACCTGTAGATGCTTTCTCCCTCACTGCTGTGGTCTTTTGGGGACCAGGGTTGCTGGCAACCTTAACTCTGAAGGCAATCCTAGGCATTGTTCAGGAGAGTCCCGACATGTGCATGCCATATTCTTCCAGATACATTTTGCACCAGCGTGTTTTCCTGCTGGCATCACGGACAATTGGGCATGTGGGGAAGATTCTGGTTGAGCCTTCAGATGCATCGCATTAACTGGATGCAAATCAGATTCACGCCTGCTTCCAGAGGGTTTCCAGATCCACCATGGCAGGCACCAGTAGAAGATATTGTGGGAAATTCACACTGGCGTGAAACCGATTTTTGCACTTCTGCCGAATTCATAGAACCATAGAATCACTACAATGAAGAAGAAAGCCATTCAGCCCATCGAGCCTGCACCAACAACAATCCCACCACCGACCCCCGTAACCTCACGTATTTACCCTGCTAATCCTCTGATACTAAGGGGCCAATCAATGTAACCTGCACATCTTTGGAGTGTGGGAAGAAACCGGAGCACCCAGAGAAACCACACGCAAACACGGGGAAAAAGTGCAAACTCCACATGGGTAGTCACCCGAGGCCAGAATTAAACATGAATCCCTGCTAACCACTGTGCCATCGTGCCACCTCAGCCACTTTGAACCCACCACCTGGGCCATGGGAGAATTCTGTCCACTGTGTGCAAAATTGTTCTTTGGATGTTCTCTATTACAATAGTAAAAACACTTCACGATTACTTAATTGGCTGTAAAGCAATTTGGGGTATCTTGTGGTAATGAAAAGTACCAAATAAACACGTCAGTTTGATTCATTATTTCCACACATTTATTAAAAAGACCTAAATGGTCAAGCACCAAGAAAGCTATTTTGCTGTGCTTAGTTCTGCTTCAATGGTTGTTTCTTTCCCAAAATAGTTACAAGAGAAACAGCTTCAAGCTTGTTAATGCCAAGCATGAACAATCTTACAGGGTTACGAGAATGAAAAATGAGTTTTGAACTCTTAAGTCATTTGTAAGTTTAATTGACAGAAAGAATTCTAAACATTACTTCTGATGTAGAGATGCTGAGCAGATAGACAAAAAATTAACAGTAATGTGAGGAACAAAAGAGGAAATTTGCTTTACTGTTGACCTCAAGAACCGACACATGAAATGTTTTCAAGCATTGCACCATCTGTGAAAGCATTGCCTGTGAGATCTGGGACCTGTTTCCCTCCACTTCATTGTTTTATGATACCAATATCCCATAATCTGTTATTTAAAAGTTTACTTTTCATCTTATTTCTCTAAAACTCACTAAGACAATTTTAATCCTGTACAAGAGACTTTGAAATCCCAGTTCTAAATATTTCTGAGTATCATACACAGTAACTTTATCTTTATACGGATTTGATGTGATTTGATTTATTATTGTTACATGTACCTGCATTAAGTGAAAAGTATTGTTTCTTGCGCACTATATAGACAGAACATACCGTTCATAGAGAAGGAAACGGGAGAGTACAGAATTTAGTGTTACAGTCATAGCTAGGGCGTAGAGAAAGATCAACTTAATGCAAGGTAGGTCCATTCAGAAGTCTGATGGCGGCAGGGAGGAAGCTGTTCTTTAGTCGGTTGGTACGTGACCTCAGAACTTTTGTATCTTTTTCCTGACGGAAGAAGGTGGAAGAGAGAATGTCCAGGTTGCATGGGGTCCTTAATTATGCTGGCTGCTTTGCTGAGGCAGCAGGAAGTGTAGACAGAGTCAATGGATGGGAGGCTGGTTTGAGTGATGGATTGGGCTACATTCACAACCTTTTGTACTTTCTTCCAGTCTTGGGCAGAGCAGGAGCCATACCAAACTGTGATACAATCAGAAAGAATGCTTTCTATGGTGCATCTGTAAACGTTAGTGAGAATCGTAGCTGACATGCCAAATTTCCTTAGCCTTTTGAGAAAGTAGAGGCATTAGAGGGCTTTCTTAACTATAGTGTCGGCATGGGGGGGACCAGGACAGTTTGTTGGTGAACTGGACACCTAAAAACGTGAAGCTCTTGACCCTTTCTACTTCGTCCCCGTTGATGTAGACAAGGGCATGTTCTCCTCTATGCTTCCTGAAGTCGATGACATAGAATTGTAGGATAGAATTATAGGATATTCAGCACAGGAGGAGATTATTCAGCTGATCGAATCTATGCCAGAACTTTTGAGGGGCAATCCATTTAATTCCACTCCCCTACTCATTCTCCTTGTCCCTGCATTTTTCTCCTTCATTATCTATATCCAGTTTGAAGCCTACGATTGAATCTGTATCCAATACCATATCAATCAGTGCATTGCAAACCTTAACCACTCAGTGTGGAAAAACATCTTTCCTCATTTCACCTCTGTTTTTTTTTAACCAATCACCATAAACTTGTGCCCTCTGTTTATCGAATCCTCAGTCACTGCAAACAACTTATTTTTATTTACCCAGTATAAACTCTTCATGGTTTGAAACATTTTTATAAAATCTCCCCTTAACATTCTTTGCTCCAAAGAAAACAAGCCCAACTTCTCCTGTCCATTAGGATAACACCCGCGACTATTCTTTAAAGCAACATAGCTAATTACATTTTTTACAGTAAAATACATAATGGCCAATTATCTGAATATGGGGCTCTGCCATATTACAATCTGTTCACCTTACTACCTTTTTGTTATCTATCTGCCTGTGGAAGACAATTGGATTCCCTTTCATGTGAGTTGCTAGGCTCTTTTTATGCTATCTGTTTGTTTCACTTATTTGTTTTGTCAGTTTCCCTCTGAACCTTCTACATTTGGCCTGGTTCACAATTGCATTATCCACCTGACACCCATCATAAGCACAATTTTTCTGCTTCATCATACCCTCATTAATATGACTTCTACACATCTGTACTTTCTCAGTGACACAGTGATTCGTGGAGAAAATATATTAAGATCAAGTTTTCGCTGGGGATAATTATTTAAAGATCAAGTTTGCTCTGGAGGAACTAATTAAAGAATGCTAAAAAAGAGAGAGACAAGTTTTTGAAACTTTTCATCTTGCACTCATCAGGACAAATGCAAAAATACCAAATTTCAAAAAAAGCAACAATTTATATTGCTTAAGAAAAGGATGCTGATTGAGTAATCAGAGATGACTGGAGAACCAATTTGTTGCCATGGAGAATGTACCAGGGAACTATTGCTACCCATGCTAATTAAAGATGAGGTGATGGATTTCTGCAGAATCAGGAAGACTCGTAGACTTTTAAAAATTGTGGGTAGGACCCAGATGTGGAAGGCCCGACCTCTATTTCTAAAAACTTTAATTTTTGCCAACATAGGGATAGGGGAAGGCCATGAAGCACATAGGGTAAAAACCTGAACTCAGCAGGACTATGTGAACTTAATTCTCATTTCAAACAGAACCCATTTTACCTGCTGCAAGGGCCTTATCCTGCATCATAAAATGATGACGTAAATCTAAATGTTCTTGAAGGGTCCATAAAATCTGTGTAACTATGATGATCCCTGCTCTTTAAACATGAGGGGGAAACAGGCTGAAGCTGTCAGTGAGAGTTAAAACAACCTTCTGCTGGACTGTTTTGATTGACAGTTTATGGTGTAGGTTAGAAAATAAAACATTGCTACCTAGTCATACAGTCTCAACAGAGTTTTAGAACATAGAACATAGAACAGTACAGCACAGAACAGGCCCTTCGGCCCATGATGTTGTGCCGAGCTTTGTCTGAAACCCAGATCAAGCTATTTCCTCCCTATCATCCCGAAGTACTCCATGTGCCTATCCAATAGCTTCTTAAATGTTCCTAAAGTTTCTGACTCCACTATCCCTGCAGGCAGTCCATTCCACACCCCAACCACTCTGAGTAAAAAACCTACCTCGGACATCCTTCCTATATCTCCCACCATGAACCCTATAGTTATGCCCCCTAGTTACCGCTCCATTCACCCGAGGAAATAGTCTTTGAACGTTCACTCTATCTATCCCCCTCATCATCTTATAAACCTCTATCAAGTCTCCTCTCAACCTCCTCCGCTCCAAAGAGAAAAGCCCAAGTTCCCTCAACCTTTCCTCATAAGACCTACCCTCCAAACCAGGTAGCATGCTGGTACATCTCCTTTGCACTCTTTCCAGTGTCTCCACATCCTTCTTGTAGTGAGGTGACCAGAACTGCACACAATATTCCAAATGTGGTCTCACCAAGGTCCTGTACAGTTGCAGCATAACCCCACGGCTCTTAAACTCAAACCCCCTGTTAATGAACGCCAACACACTATAGGCCTTCTTCACGGCTCTATCCACTTGAGTGGCAACCTTCAGGGATCTATGGATATGAACCCCAAGATCTCTCTGTTCCTCCACATTCTTCAGAACCCTACCTTTGACCCTATAATCCACATTTAAATTTGTCCTACCAAAATGAATCACCAAAATGAAAATTTTCTGTTGGTTGTTATGTTATTATGAATGTTTCGCTTAGTTTCAAAACAACAATTATATCAGCAGGGGTTTCAGAGTTCACAGTTTGATTGACAGTTTAAATAAGCTATTATAGGATTATCTGTCTTCGACATGGGCTCTGAATAGGAGTCTGCTTGTTTTTAAAAGAGGTTAACCATTTTAGGAGATTTTTAAAGCTTTGAAATGGTTTCTTAATGGAATTTATTTTGAGTGAGCACTGTATTAGATAGTTTAACATTTTCTTTCACCTCCACATGGCTTCTGAGGTTTGCTATGGTGGATACTGGCTGAGTGCTTTGAAGGCAGCCTTGGAGTATGAGGGGTCATGGTGAGCTGATTGGGGAGCATGAGTTTACATGGAGGTGGCATGGGGAGTGAGGGGGGCAGGAGGGTGAGGGGTGTAGGCTAGAGGTCCTAACAGCTTCTAAAACAATTGGGATGAAGTCCTTCTAACCAGCCCGCATCAGCACTCACTCACCCCTGTGGTCACCTAAGATCTGCTTCTGAGGTAAATGTGCCTGATTCAACCCTGCTACTGCCTCCCCAGAGTGAAGGTTGGATCTAATCGGTGCTTTAAACTGAGGTGGGTCTGCCAACTTGGGAATTTTTCTGACATGAGCTACTCACCAGGTGACATAATAATAGGGAAAATGTCAACAAAGAACTCCATTGAAATTATACAACCAGATGATAATGTTGTTTTCTAACCTAGACAAGATGGCCTGTATATCAAAACCATATTGGGAGCAAAATTCCAGCTCAAGGACTTCACTGGGGAAAATTAATTAACTATCAGGGATTCACTGGAAAAAAATAATTAAGATCAGAGATTCACTGGGAGAGTCAATAAAATCAGTATTTCAGGAGGAAACTAATTAAAGGTGAAAGATTCACAGGGAGATATTAATTAAGGTCAGGTCACCACTGGGATAATTATTTAAAGATCATAGCAGCTCTGGGAAATACTCATTAAGATCTGAGAGTCACTGAAGAAAAATTAATTAATATCTGAGTTTCGCTGGGGAACAGTATTTAATATTAAGGTCTTCTCTGGGGAGAATAAATCAAAGATAAGTGCAGCACTGGAGAAATTAATGAAAATTTAGGTCCTCATTTGGAAAAAATAATTAACATTGGGGTTTAACTGGGGAAAATGAAAAAAAAATAAAAATGATTCACAGGAGAGAATTAATTCAAGATGAGGCTTTGACTTGGGGGAAGTTATTGAAGGCTGGGGGTTCACTGGGGAAATTAATTAAGATCATGACTTTGCTGGAAAAACCAAATCAGTGTTTCACTGAGGAAATTAATTCATATTTGTAGATTCACAGGAGAAAATTTATTGGCGTCAGACTTCAATTAGGAGCTTACTCAAAAATGAGGTCTTCACTGGGAAAAATTAATTGAGGTTATAACTTCACTGGGGGAAATTCATTAAAGATCAGGCCTTCACTGGAAAAATTAATAAAAGCTGCAGAAAGAGAGGTGTAACATTAGATGTAATGTTGCAGTCAAACAGAAGCTAGGGCAAGCCAAGTAAGCTACAGGAGCCTCATCCACACTCATTGGCAAAGCAGGGACAGAGTAGCGTAGCAAGCAAGATATCCGAGGGCACGTGATGAGCACCACATGCACATCTTTGCTTCCCCTTGGCAAGAAGCCCATTGCTTTCTGTGAAATATGCTTTGGTGAATGTATTGAAGTTAGAATTGACATAAAGAGCATAAGTCCATGGCACAACATTCTGATTCCATTAGCCCAATTTGTAAAATATCTTGGGATTGTTGGTTTTCCATTAAAGGCACAACATAAATGAAAGCCTCCATACATGATTATTTTGTGGAATTGTTCACCATCAAGGCAGAATATTGATTCAGTATAAAATCATTGATGTAAGGTGGTAACCACCTCCGCCACAACTCAATCTCAACTCTGAATTAAAAGGTTGTTGGTTCAAGTCTCGTATGAGGAGCTTGAGTGCATAATCTAGGCTTATGCACCCAATGCAGTACTGATACTGTCCTTTACAGCAAGATGTGCCACCTTTTGGATGGGATGTTAAGTTGAGGCCCTGTCTGTGCTCTCAGATGGATATTGTTAAGACCCAGAGCAAAAACTCCAAAGTGTTTTATGCAGTTAACCTAGACGTTACGTTGTATATTTGATTTTGGCACGGGTGAGCATAAGGTGTTTCACACCAGGCATGATTCAAGTGACCCATTAGGAAACTTTTATCAAACAAAGTTTATTTAAGAATACAGCTAAAATATAACATAAAGAATTGGCATAACTTTTAACAGACTTAAACATGACACAGTATAACCCCCAACAGCTAGCTATCTCTGTTGTTCCAAGTTAAACACCATCCCACAGACATACACCCTTCTTCAGACTTGGCAAGTATGCTCACATGATGCTGGATTTGCAACTTTTAACACCTATGTGAATTGGTCCTTTGAATGTTGGATTAAATCTCTGAGGCTCCCCAGCCTTGAAACTTTCAGGAAGGCTCTGGAGAGAGACACTGCCTTCTTCCACCAGCTTCTGGCAGCAACCAAAAATCAAAACTACAAATTTGGAATGCTATGGAGAAAAAAAGCGATTCCCAGGCATATCACCTGACCTGTCCATAATTCCCCAAAATGAAGCTCCACTCAGCAATTCCACGGGGCACATTAAAACTACAAAACACTGCATTAGACCAGAATAAAAATAAACATATCATCAGTTATACTGCCTCAGCAACAATAAAGGACACCAGCTATAGACAATATGGTGCCGACAAATTACATAGGACTGCAGAAACATCCTGCAGAGAAACATGATTAAAATACATTTCTTAAAGGCACAATACCATTGCAATATAAAATATCCCGTGGTGCTATTTTAAAGAAGAACAGATAGCTTACCACATCATTGTTTGTGGGGTCTTGCTTTATTTAAATTGATTGCCACATTTCCTGCATTATAACAGTGGCTCCACTACAAAGGAAATTAAATGGTTGTAATGTACTTTTGAATACCCTGAGCTTGTGAAAGGCACCACATAAATACAAATCTTTATTTTAGGTTTAAAAAGACTAGGATCTACTTGATTCACTCGTTGCCATCCTGATTGGTGCATGTCAAAAAAGAAGTTAAGTCCATTAGTTGATGGTAATGTAACCTTAGTGGTATCATGTTGTAATCACAGCATGTCTGTCGAAACCCTTCCTTTAGAGCAAACGTGAGAAAATAGCAAAACGTGTAACACATTTTTTTCCCCAGTTTAATTTCAGAATGTTGTCATCAGTCACCACACACATTATATATATTCTATGTTATCAAAAGGTGAGATTTGGAAGAGGAAAGAAAAACAATTATTTGAATTTTCAAACCAGTTTCGTAAAATGATACGAACAATGGAGAAAATATACCCTTGGGCCCTTATCTGCAGGATGTGTTGTATACTTACCAAGGAAGCAATGGGCTGAGTTTTACCACAGGCTTTGGGACCTCACATTGTGAACAAATGGGGGTCCCCAGCTTGCATTTGCCAGCAGCTGGAACAAGTTGCAATTTTACTGGAGACAGCCTCTTAATTGGCCGTCTGCAGACCTGATGTCTAATTAAGGTAGTTCTGAAGCCTCAGTGGCTTCATTGCGAAGTGTGGGTGCTGCTGATACAAGGCCACTAGAGGAACTCTTGGATATGTAAGTGGAAAAAATACATTCAGGAGGCCTTAATTATGTAAATCGTTGCCCTTTTCTGTGACATGGATATTTAATCCACAACCCTACCCACTAATGGGAAATATCATCAGCAAAGACTATGTCATTGAGCTGCCCTGACGGTAGATCCCTGCTATTGTTCTGACCTCCTCCCCTCCATTCCTGGGCACTGGTAAAATTCAGACCAATGCTTCATTTAATATTAATAGCAACGTGCAAACCTATACTATAATTCGGGAATAGCTAAACAACTGAGAATTCCAGATATCCAAATACCTGTGAGCAGTGCCACAGGAGGTCTACGAGTTTAGTAGAAGGAAAACAGATGAAGTGGGGAAGAAACATAGAACAGTATTTTATGTTCTTCCCCAAGGTGAGTTTGGAGGAATGGAGGGTATTTAATTGGGTGCGATGGTGATGGGCTGCCACCTTTCCGCCTCATCCCAGTTAAATACCGCACAGTTTGCTTGTTCTCTCCCAGAGGCAGGATCCATCATTCAAAGGCACTCACCCCTAAGCCCATGGAAGGCCCGGTAATAACCTGGATCCCCGTCACTTCCATAAGATACAAAACAGCGCCCCCCCACAAAAAAAAATCAAGGGCTTTTTGGAGCTACCTTACTTCATCATGTATGCTGAAAGGACTGAGAAATGGTGAAATGAATATTGATGTATTGCTTGTTAAATTTGATCATGTACCTATATAGATCCTGATTCTATAGAAGTAGTTTCTCTGGAACACAACTGGCCAAGATTTCAAGAGGTTAATGATTACTCTGGAGGCTGTTTAGCTTATATACCACAGAAAGATTAGGAAATATGTTTTTAAAATATATATCAGCACTAGTAATGGCATGAAAATATAAATGCCTTTAAAAATTAAACTTTAAAGCTTGTGTAAAATATGAACATCATGGTCTGCAGTCAGATGGGATAAAATTCTTTAACTGAGAGGCTAACCATAATTCAGTCATGGTTTAATTACTCGGGATTTATCTGGTCAGATTCATTTGTGGAGATATTTACCTTCCATGTATATCCTCCTAGAATAAAGGGTAAGCACTGTTCCTTTATATTGGTATGTGCTGTAAAGGTAGTTTTACATTACAGCTTATATGATGGAACATGAATTCACATCTTAAAACACAAAGGTTACACTAAAACCTGAAACCGTGGCCACATTGGGAACTCACATTTATTTTATCGCAGCTGCTTATGGCGTCTTCAATTATAATAAGCCTTAAAAGTTACACGGGGATATTACCGTATGCACTTAACACATTCATGCAAAATTACTTTGCTAATTTTAATTGAGGTGATTACCCATTCAAAGTCAGATCAACACCTTCTTTTAAAATTGCAAGAGCAGCAATTTCATACAACTGGATTAAGTATTTGTAAGTTAAAATTGCACTGCATAACTTTCAAAATATGAGGGTTATCTCCCTGTGCTGAAAGAAGCATTGACTGCCATAATGTCATGCACAAATGTTCCCTGCACTGACAGAATGGCCTGCAAAACAAGTTGGATTCAGACAAATCAATGGATTGAAGTAATTAAAATTGCTTCCTGCATGCTATCCTCATACAGAGGGAGCAACAGCAGCAGATGGAGGTGAAAGGATGGGTGGAATATTCCCAATTGGCACTATGTCCTGTGGCGGGGAAGGGAAGGTGCAGTGTTTCCTGCTGCAGAGGCCAGAGGAGAACCATGCCCTATCTTCCAGCCTGAATTTGATTAATGAAGCACCCAGGGTTTTAGTGCCAGATTCTATGGCAGGTCGGGCATGGGTGGTGCGAGTCTCCCATCATATCTGGATGCCATATTGGAAAGGTGTCCAACATCACTGACCCACTATTGAAGAAATAAGATGGACTTCCTACAAAAGAAGACTGACCTCCTCGTGATGACACTGAAACTGGAAGATTCACATGTAGATGCTGCCCCCCCCCCGCCAACAACTCCTCCCCGCGCCCCCGCCCCCCACCCCCCCCCCCCCCCCCCCCCCCCGTCAACCACCACCACCTATTGCCGTTCCCAAATCTAGGGTTGCCGGTGGCCTCCATCCAAAACTCCAGAAGTATCCCCAGGCATTGTTCAAGTAAGTTCAAACATCAAACATCTGCACGTCATGTTGTTCCAGACATGTTCTGGATCGGTATGTTTTCCCGCTGGTGTCAGAGAGAATCAAGTGTGGGTTGAAAATTCCAGTCGTGCCTTCATCAAATCAGTTTAATCCCAACCTCCTGCAGGTTTCCTGATTCTCCATTATGGGCACCAGCAAAAGATCCCGAGGGAAATTCATGCCAGTGTGAAACCGATTTTTGCACTCCTGCCAAGTTCTACCCCTCCCAATTCCTTGCCCGCCATTGAATCCACTGGCTAAGCCATGGGAGAATTCCACCCTATGACTTAAACTTTCAAGGGCTTTTAAAGGGCTGCTGCTGCAAGAGGGTTGTACTCATTTTGATGAAGAGAAGGGAAAAGAGAGAGAACAAAACTAGGTGCCCACATGCCCTCAGCCTACTGATTAAATGCCCTTCATGCGTCCAACTCATCACGGGAGAGTGTAAAATACTGCCCTGTTTATTTATTCTTTTCTACCTGCTTCTTCCAACTAAACCCATAGATCTTCTGTGGCACTGTTCCCAGGAGGTTGGATGCCTAAACACTCAGTAAGAAGTCTCACAACACCAGGTTAAAGTCCAACAGGTTTATTTGGTAGCATAAGCTTTCGGAGCGCTGCGCCTCCATCAGGTGAGTGGAGAGTTGGGTTCACAAACAGGGAATATATAGACACAGACTCAATTACAAGATTTGGAATGCGAGTCTTAAAAGATAATCACGTCTTTTCTTTACAGGTGCAGACAATGTGAGTGGAGAGAGGGTTAAGCACAGGTTAAAGAGATGTGAATTGTCTCAAGCCAGGAGAGTTAGTAAAATTTTGCAAGCCCAAGAAAATCGTAGGGGTTACAGGTAGTGTGACATGAACCCAAGATCTCAGTTGAGGCCATCCTCATGTGTGTGGAACTTGGCGATCAGTTTCTGCTCGGCGATTCTGCGTTGTTGTTTGTCTTGAAGGCCGCCTTTGAGAACGCTTCCCCGAAGATCAGAGGCTGAATGCCCTTGACTGAAGTGTTCCCCGACAGGAAGGGAACAATCCTGCCTGGTGATTGTCGGGCAGTGTCCATTCATCCATTGTCGTAGCGTCTGCATGGTTTCACTGATGTACAGTGCCTCGGGACATCCTTTCCTGCAGCGTATCAGGTAGACAATGTTGGCTGAGTCACAAGAGTATGTACCGTGTACCTGGTGGATGGTGTTTGCACGTGAGATGATGGCATCCGTGTCGATGATCCGGCACATCTTGCAGAGATTGCTGTGGCAGGTTTGTGTGGTGTCGTGGTCGCTGTTCTTCTGAAGGCTGGGTAGTTTGCCGCGAACAATGGTCTGTTTGAGGTTGCGCAGTTGTTTGAAGGCAAGTAGTGGCGGTGTGGGGATGGCCTTGGCGAGATGTTCGTTCTCATTGATGATATATTGAAGGCTCCGAAGAAGATGTCGTAGCTTCTCCGCTCCGAGGAAGTACTGGACGATGAAGGATACTCTGTCCGCTCTGTCTCGTGTTTGTCTTCTGAGGAGGTCGGTGCAGTTTTTCTCTGTGGCACGTTGGAACTGTTGATCGATGAGGCAAGCACCGTATCCTGTTCTTATGAGGGTATCTTTCAGCGTCCGTAGGTGTCTGTTGCATTCCTCCTCATCTGAGCAGATCCTGTGTATACGGAGGGCTTGTCCGTAGGGGATGGCTTCTTTAACGTATTTAGGGTGGAAGCTGGAGAAGTGGAGCATCGTGAGGTTATCCGTGTGCTTGAGGTCCAGTGAAGTGCTGAGGTGACCGTCCTTGATGGAGGCAACACAAAGACAGTAGAGAAAACAATATTCTTTAGCTACCATGGGTAATCCCATCGGAGATCAGCTAATGGCTACTGAAATCGGCACATTTTTAGTTAAGAGATACATTTTTAAATATAATTTTGAGATGTGGGTGTTGCTGGCAACACGTGTATTTACCTTTCATTTCTAGTAGCCCTTGTGGTTGTTTTTTAAAACCAACCACCAGGTTCCTGGAGGACATTTGGAGTTGTACTCTAACAGGAGTTTTGAAAGGAGAGGAACGGACTGAAAGAAGAACATGATCCACCAGCTTTTCGTTCATGCGTTTATAGCTGGGAAAGTTAATAATTCCCTTGTTTCTGCAAGTCAATTACACTGATCTGAATGGAGAGTCGAGAGAATCTGAGATTGTTCTCTATGGAGCAGAGAACCATAGAACCGTGGAAAAGTTATAGCACAGAAATAGGGCATTCAGCCCTTCGTTTCTGCACCAGCCACAGCAAGAGAAAGAAGAAAATCTGTCTGCCTATTTAAATCCCATCTTCCCACCTGGTCCATAGCCTTGCAGGATACAGCACTTTGGGTGCAGGTCGAGGTACTTGTTAAATGAGTCGAGGGTTTCTGCCTCGCCCGAGATGCGTTTGTGGCGGGAGTCGGATCGTTGTACATTCGACTTAAACTATTGGAGAAGGGTAACCTTAACCTTACCCAGGCAATCGAGCTAGCGGAGATGCTCGAGACGGCCTCCAAAAGCTTAGTATTATATCCGGAGGACCATGTGGAGACAACGTGGCAGGAGCAGTCGCCAATCCCTCCTCGTCCCTCGGGTTCGAAATGCTGCGTAATGGCGTGCTCACACTCGGGCCGGACGACGGCAGCAGCTCCGGGCGGCCCGCGGTGCTACTTCTGTGGGGGAGCGAAGCATGCTCGGCAACGGTGTCCCGCTAAGGCTGTGTTGTGCACCGCATGCGGTAAGAAAGGGCACTATTCGAAAGTGTGCCGATCTAAACCTAGGAACGGCAGTGCGGCCTGCGATTCTTCAGAGCTCGAGTCTTCGTCGTCGAAGTCATCGAGGGGTTCGTCCACGTGCGAGGCCAGGACGACGCCATTACGGTCGACGGAGTCGGAGGTGTGTGACCACCAGGGGTCACTCGGCTCTACCACTTTATAAAAGCCCGCAACCTGCCCTACTCGGTGGAGGACGTCAGGTCAGTAACAAGAAGCTGTCGGGTTTGCGCGGAATGCAAACCGCACTTTTACCGACCTGACCGGGCACATTTAGTCAAGGCCACTCGTCCCTTCGAGAGACTGAGTGTCGATTTTAAGGGCCCCCTTCCCTCAACAGATCAGAATGTGTACTTCCTCAATATCATTGCCGAGTACTCTCGGTTCCCTTTTGTTGTTCCCTGCTCTGATACATCCGCTGCCACGGTTATCAAGGCATTCCGTGATCTTTTCACCCTGTTTGGGTACCCCGGCTACATCCATAGCGACAGGGGCTCATCGTTCATGAGCGATGACTTGAGGCAATTCCTGCTCTCATACGGGATTGCCTCTAGTAGGACCACGAGCTACAACCCTAGGGGTAACGGACAGGTGGAACGTGAGAATGCTACAGTCTGGAAGGCTGTCTTACTGGCGTTGAAGTCAAAAAGTCTTCCAGTCTCCCGTTGGCAAGAGGTGCTCCCTGATGCGCTCCATTCTATTCACTCCCTCCTGTGTACGGCAACCAATGCTACTCCCCACGAGAGGATGTTCTCATTCCCTCAGAAGTCTTCCTCTGGGACCTCATTACTGTCTTGGTTGACGTACTCAGGACCCGTCCTCCTGCGGCGACATGTAAGGGCCCGCAAGTCCGACCCGTTGGTCGAACAGGTCCATCTCCTCCACGCCAACCCTCAGTATGCCTATGTGGCATACCCTGACGGGCGAGAGGACACGGTCTCGATCCGAGACCTGGCGCCAGCAGGGGACGTAGCAACCCCTGTCGCTCCCATACCCCCTGTTACAAACCCCTTAACTCTTGTTTCTCCCCCGGACATGGCGCGGGCAGCATCGGGACCATTGCTTAACCCTTTTACTCCCGTGTACAGCTTGCCTGAGCCCAGAAGATGGTCGCCACTGCAGGGCGTGTCAGGACCCCATGGACTACCGTCACCTCAGGGTCAACCGGCCTGTGAGTCCCTGGAAGAACAGCTGGACGCCGCCTTGGGGAGAACGCCACCGCAAGTGCCTACTCCGGTGTCACCGCCGGTATTGAGGAGGTCACAATGACGGTGCGGTCCCCCTGACCGTCTGAACTTATAGACTGATGACACTTTATTCTGTTTTGTACCCCGCTGGCCTTTGTTCTCAAAGGAGGGGTGAATGTGGTGAACCATCGTTGGTTCCCACTGGATAGTACTGAGCCTCCTGGGAGAGGTATAAAAGTCCCTGCTCTGGCTGGGACCCCTTCAGTCTGGGATAGTGTATATAATTATTGGCTGCTTCATTACAGTAAATAAAAGCCTTTTATTTCCCGAGCATCTGGCCTCGTGTTTGAGAAGCGCATCAGGGCCCCATCCTTTCCTTAGTTATTCTCCTGTTCTTAATGTATTGGTAAAACACCTTTTGCGTTTTCTTTTATTCTACCTGCCAATATTGTTTCATAACCTCTCTGATTTTCTGATTACCTTTTTCACTTCACCCCGTACTTAAAATTCTCCTTTAGCTTTCTATAGTATTATGTGTTTTGTGACTGCCAAAAGCTTTATTTTTCTGCCTTATTTTACCTTGCATGCATTTGGATAACCAGGGGATTCCTGATGTGGCAACACCAGGTGAGGATATGCCTACATTCTTTCTGTGGAATCTCACTTTTGAATGGCTCTCACTGATCTGTCACTAATTTTCCTTCCAGCAGCTGCAACCAATCCACTTTCACCAGACAATTCCTCAGCTTTGTGAAATTTGTCTGCAAAGGAAATTTGAGCAGATAGCTAGGGAGATCAATGTAACCAGTCTGTCTGAGGATGTGGCAGGGAATGCACCTTCGCATGACATCTCCCACCCATCACTTGTCACACTGTCAAGTACAACACCCTCTTGCAGTCAGGACTGACGCACAACATACGGATGCTCCACCTGACTGTTGCACACCTACCAATACTGTCAGCCTCACACCCACCTTTCGCTGCCTCCACATAGCTCCAGCAATTCAACTATGGTAGGCACATCACCCAAATTGAAGGCTACATAATCACTAACAGTCTATCGTCTCTTGCAGGCAAGATGGCATACAACCGAGGGAGCAGGGCAGAACTGGTGGGGGGGGGGGGCAAAGACACCAACCTCACCTGAGCGCTAGTGAAGAGATGGTGCATCATGAGTTCAGCTACAACAGAGCCCATGGCATTCAGTATTGCCAAGAACAGCCAAGATGACATGTTTTTGCCTAATGCTACTTACTACCCCCACCTTATTCTGTTGTCTGCCATAGAGTACAAGCTGCAGATGTTGTGAGAATTGATCTGAGCTTTCCACCCCACCCTCTCCCTAACCAGAACCTTCTCCTTCAGATTTTCTGTTTTCACATGTCCAAGAACTGCCACCTAGTCAGCCAGTGTTGCATTCAGTGGAAGAAAGACCTAAACCACACCGCTGATGAAGAAGGACATTCACAGGTAAGGTGTAATTCATATGCCAGTTCACTGGAGGGCAAGGTTGCAGACAAGATCTGCTGTGGGTAACAAGATGAGAACTTTGATGGGGTGCTATACAGGAGAATACTGATGATGATGATGTTCACTGAGATGTTGGCACATTGATCAGCATGTCTGACAGCCTCTTATCAGTGCCAAGGAGAATGGAGGCGTCCAGCTCCACCAATAACAGAGGATATTGTGCAGAGCCTGGAGCCAATTCTATGACTGCACCTAAGGACCCAACTATGATGCAGCATCCTGTCGCCACTGTCTTAGCTTCTGCCACACACATATGTGCATGCCACCCAAAATTTCAGTGCTCCAGTGTAAGATCAAACTAAGATCATGAGATCCATGCTCACTGCCATACAGACTCAGACTGTTGCCATCATGGCTGTGGATCTGTGTTTGAAGAGGCATGCAGCATCTCACAGCAGTGTAGCGATCTGTCTTCCAGTGGAATACTAGTTTTGCTGAACTCCCACCTAAGAGACAGTGGCATATTGAGCACATGGCTGTTTGGCCACCCTTGCCGAGATGGTACAGTCCAAAATCGGGCATTTTTGGGTCAGAACTGCTCACGAACAAAATGCAAGTCTATCTGTAGTCTTCCCCATTCAAGCTGCAGCAGTTGGGGTAACACAACATGGGAGTATTAGGACAGGAGCACCAGGTAAAGGCACTCACAGGACAGATACGTAGGAAATGCACAAGGGTGAATAATTCCGTTTTTGTTTGTTTAAATGGATGACTTTTTGGAGAAACTATTTCAAAAAGGTATTTATGGTGACTTCTATTGTAACATCTTAGCCAAGGCGAAGCTTTAATAGGGTGGCCTAGATGAATGGCGAGGTGCAGAATAGTAGAGTCATGGTGGTGAAGATGCTTGTTCAGACTCTTCCCCTCAAGAGTCTGAACAAGCAGCTTGGACAGCCTGTCTGGAGTGAAAAAGTCCTCCCTGTCTCCTTTTCCCCCTCCTCCCGAGATAGCCTTCAGATTCCTGGTGGCAAAGGCCTTATGATGGCAATATTGTGGAGGACACACCATTTTACCACAAACTTGGAGACAAGTCTGTTGCATATTGTAAGCCCGCTCCATGGAGTCCAGGCAGCAGAATTGTTGCTTGCGACTGCCAATGATCTGCTCTGAGATGTTAGTGATAGCTGCATGGCTTTTATTATGTGGTTAGTGGAGGGAGGTCACCAGCCAGGTTCAGACATGGTATTCTTTGTCCCCCATAGCAGCCTCTCTCTGGTTCATTTTGGAAGCCATGATGTGGAGATGCTGGCATTGGACTGGGATAAGCACAGGAAGAAGTCTCACAACACCAGGTTAAAGTTCAAAAGGTTTATTTGGCAGCACAAGCTTTTGGAGCGCAGCTCCTTCATCAGGTGAGTGAGGACTTGTGTTCACAAACAGGGCATATACAGACACAAACTAAATTTACAAGATAATGGTTGGAATGCGAGTCTTTACAGGTAATCAAGTCTTAAAGGTACAGACAATGTGAGTGGAGAGAGGGCCAAGCACAAGTTAAAGAGATGTGTATTGTCTCCAGCCAGGACAGTTAGTGAGATTTTGAAAGCCCAGGCAAGTTGTGGGGGTTACAGATAGTGTGACATGAACCCAAGACCCCGGTTGAGGCCGTCCTCATGTGTGCAGCAAACTACCCAGCCTTCAGGAGAACAATGACCATGACACCACACAACCCTGCCACAGCAAACTCTGCAAGATGTGCCGGATCATCGACACGGATGCCATCATCTCACATGAGAACACCATTCATCAGGTGCACGGTACATACTCTTGCGACTCGGCCAATGGTGTCTACCTTATACGCTGCAGGAAAGGATGTCCCGAGGTATGGTACATTGGGGAGACCATGCAGATGCAACGACAATGGATGAATGAACACTGCTCGATAATCACGGGGCAGGAGTGTTCCCTTCCCGTCGAGGAACACTTCAGCAGTTAAGTGTTCAGCCTCTGATCTTCGGGAAAGCATTCTTCAATGCGGCCTTCACGACACACGACAACGCAGAATCGCTGAGCAGAAACTGATATGATGTGGTAATGCCGGCGTTGGACTGGGGTAAACACAGTAAGAGGTCTAACAACACCAGGTTAAAGTCCAACAGGTTTATTTGGTAGCAAACACTCCGAAAGCTAGTGGCGTTTGCTACCAAATAAACCTGTTGGACTTTAACCTGGTGTTGTTAGACTCCTTACTGCAGAAACTGATAGCCAGGTTCCACACACATGAGGACAGCTGATGACTTCCTGCTCCATTGGCAATCTCGCATTCCTGTAAAATTCATATGCCCATCCGACTTTTACAAACTTCGGCACTTCCATTGTGCCAACACCAACAGTGCTTATAAGGGACCAATTTGGCAACCTCAGCCCCTTTGTAAAACATAACCTTTTCATTCTATTTATCCTTCCCAAAGTTTCTCCTTTATGAACATTTTATCTGTGCAGCCGACCTTTAAAAAAAATTCTCAATAAAAAAGATCTTTGAAAAGAAAGATCAGGATTTTTATAAGAATATGAACAAATAAAACCTTCAGTTTTCTGACGGTCTAGTAGGCAATTGTAATTATGTGGCACTCAGACGGGCAGGTTAGGAAGGTACTCAAATTCATTCCTGCTTGGTGTTGATTCCCTTAATCTTGCAGGGTTACAGTGAGAACACAAAATAGGCGCTCAGGACCCCCTCCCTGCTGAAATTAGAGAGAGGGAAAATCATCAAGTGCCACTCTTCTTGATTGCTGTCTTGTCAATTCTGCTTGAAGGTGCACTTTATGTAAGTCATCAGGTGAAGCCAGAAATGAGGTTGGCTGTAATGTCTCCACAGGTGAATATTCCAGCTAATGCTTGTGGTCTAGATCCATCCATCGCATGACACACAGACACTTGCACAATGTACCAAGAACACATGCTGAACCTGAACTGGTACATTAAAGAAAGGAGGAGGGAAAAACAAATAAAAGCGTGGCGAAAATTTGCATTTGATTCTTATCCATTCAATTTAAAAGAAGTTACTTTGCAACCGACCCACTATCTATTCAATATACAGAAACGGCTTGAAATGACCTAATTAATAGGATGCTGGCTTGCTCAAGGCAGTTTCACAGCAGTTTGACAATTTTTAAGCTAAGTATGCTTATTAATGAAAATGATCAACTTAATTTCTCCAAATGATAGGAGGAAATAACATTTTTCAAGCTGCTCATTGTAGCCCTTGTGATATATCTTAACTGTTCAGGTCATATTAGCTCACTTTTTGCAGGTACTTTTCCCAGCACAAGTCTCCCATGTGTATTGCAATACCCTGCCTGTGTCTGCCACTGCTCTGCTGACATTTGAAAATGCTTGTACTGAGATAATCAGATGGGTTTGTAAGAATTTCTATGAAAATGCTGGCTTGTGTATATGCATGAGAACAATATCAAGGATTAACCCCTTTTAACTGTGTATTGTTGCAGCATTGTTTTCCTGTTTGCCGTGAGATAAATTCACAGTGGCTTATTTAGCCAATTATTTCTCCCCAGCCATCGCTGTGTTTCACAACAATCAAACAATTGCCTAAATTTTCTCTATTCATTTATTGAATTGCAGCAAAAGAAAATTGGGAGGTCACTGCTTCCTGTATTTGGGTTAAGTCTTACAGCTATCTGCTCAAGTTATTTTTAAAACAGAAATGAGTAACTCTGAAGTTTGACTTCACTGAATCACAGAACTTTCTTTCTGTGAATCACAGATTTTCTTTTATTCATTCATGGGACATGGACATGGCTGGCTGGCCAGCATTTATTGCCCATCCCTAGTTGCTCTTGTTCAGAGGGCAGCTGAGAGTCAATCACATGTTGTGACTCTGGAGTCACATGTAGGCCAGACCAAGTAAGGACAGCAGATTTCCTTCCCTAAAGGACATTATTGAGCCAGGTGGATTTTTCTGACAATCGACAATGGTTTCACGGTCATCAGTAGATTCCTAATTCCAGATATTTTTTATCTGCCATGGCGGGATTCGAACCCGGGCCCTCAGAACTTTATCTGAGTTTATCTGGATTAAAAGTCCGGCGATAATACCACTCGGCCATTGTCTCCCCGAAATGAAATATTGCAATCTGAAATATTGCATTTCATGTTCCTCTGGTGAATGTGGCCAGAACTTAGCAAAACCCTTGATTGGAAAGGCACCTGTGCAGGTGGTTAGGAACAAAGGAAATAGTCACAGCCCCATCACTTGGCATCTTCGACATCCAACTTCAGATTACTTCCATTTGTAAGGTTTCATTATCAAGACTACCATCTCAGCTGGTCACATCTGGTTAGCCAGCGCTACCCATATAAATGTTGGTGGAATATGGATATTGGTCTGAGATGCTGACACAACTAAAGCAGATGCAAAGCCAGGTTATGTATTTCCCATATTGGAACTGCAGAATTGGACACCGGCTCAAATTTAAACTATGAGAATTAAAGTAAAATACATAAGTCAATCATTTTGATTCAGTATGTACTGCTTATCATGGTTTTTCTTTGCAGCCAACCTTTGTGTACTTAATGTATCTATTTTGTTCAAAGGATAATTGAATTGGAGATTAGAATTTACATTACCACCATTCATCCAATTGTGTACAATGCAAACACTTCACAGCTTGTAATTCCATAGTGCTTTAACATGCCTTTTAGAAACTACTTGAATCATTCCATGAATTTCGAATAGCAGCGGCAGTAAACCATCCCACCAACCCAATCACAGCCTGATGGAGTTCCATAAAAAACGGGTAGTTAACTACCTGCTATGGGGCTTCCTCTCCTTAACGGGTGGAGATCTGACCTCCAAGTTCTGGTGGCCAATCAGAGAGCAGACAGCTCCTCAAAGTTCTACAAGCACTTCCAGAAGCAGTGGCCACTGCTGGTATTGTAACAGGTCTGGAGAAGTTACCATGGAGGAGGCCCCAAGGAGAATTTGTAAAGTTCACCAGGGCCAGTCAGACATGCCCCATCAGGGGTCTTTCATGAGGGATTTGGGTAATTCTTTCAATGGGAACTCCCGCCTCTAGTGCCAGCTTTTACTGGGTGGCCTCCCCACATGGTGTATGGCCCCTGCAGGTTCTTAAATGGCTATTAATTGGCTACTAAAGACCTCAATGGGCCTAAGAACAGGAAGGCCATTCTTGATCACCCCTGCCTGATCAACCAACCCTGATTCTTCACAAAGCCCATTCCCAGCCCCCAGCCCATTCCCAGTGAATTACTTTTGAATTGTAGTCAGTGGTGTATGCAAAAATGTGACGTATTTGGTGATGTTGCTGAAAGAGGACATGGTGGGGAAAGTATCATATTATAGAAGATTTGTCATGGAAGATACACACAGTTTCAATTTCCCATCAAGTCATCAGGTGAAGCCAAAAATAAGGATAGTTGGGATGTCATTAGGCATGCCATCTTGGAACAAAGGATCTCACTTACTTCTCCCTTCCTAATTCTCCAATTGGTTTAAAACTGACATAAAGACAAAAGAGAGAATGTAGATCTGTGGGTCTATGGCATATCTCAAATCTCCATCTCATTACAGATTAGCTACAATCTAGTACAGCAGCTAGTAGGAGTGATAGTGCAAAGATAAAATCCAAGAAGCACTTGAAAAGGAAGACTGAAGTACAGAGAGATCATTTAAAAATAAATGAAAATGTCTTTAATGTCCTGCTCAGCTCCTTCAAAAAAAAGCTCACATTGTTTTAATTTTATTCTTTTTTTGTCTGCCGCTGATGTTTCATCACATTACCCCTGATGTTTTCAGTACATTTTCTAGTACTTGCCATCGGCAACAATGTTACCAGAAGCTATTCACAGCACATTACTGCCTCAAACAGCCGCTATTATTTTAAATGAAAATTAGTCCCTGTGATGCTGCAGATTACAGGGGGTAACAGAAGCAATCGTGAAACATGTTGAGAATGTTTTTTTTAAAAGAGAAAGATAAGGATAGGAAGAGATAAATTGGAGAAATTGTGATTGAAGAAGAGAAATGTTCATGGCAGTGAGATATCAGGAGGCAAGAGGTGATGATCAAATAAAATACAGGAAAAAGATAATAAGATTAATGAATGGCAGATTCACGCTAATGCAGTAAATTGGTGCTGCAATACATTGTCATAGAATGGTAGGCTACAGGTTCACACACCCCCAGTATATCCCATTTGTTTCCATAAAAGGCTGGCATGCAATTAAAGAAAAAAAACCAGCAAGTGAATTATACATGGCTACTCTCGTGCAACCGCCTCCATTAGCAGAGATCTGACAAAGAGATTACCACCCCTACCTTCAGCTGGTGAATGTTGTATCCACGGGGAACTTTAATCAAAGACGTAAAAATATATGGGGAAAATTCTGAGAGTGTACGTTGGGGGGTGGATTATGTGAATGGTGAAAGAAAATCACACAGCATCAGGATGAAGAGGAGGCAGTGTGGATTCCACATCCACAGGACAAGGTCAAAAATATAGCAACATGTAACGAATCAAATCAGCCAGACAGCAAGACCAGACAACGGATCACTGTTGTCCAATGGAAATTGCTGGTTAACCACAGGTACAGTCACACTGACATTGTTTCAGCTAAATGCAGCGATTTTAATGGAAATTGCTTCACCTATGTTCACCCAACTCCAGGCAAATATACTTCAAATGCATAGTTACCTAACAGACTTACTTACAGATCATTCACTGCAAAATATTGTACTCTTTGTTTGAAACTCTGGAATGACTTGATCAGACCTGGACACAGGTTAGTGCAGCTTCAAAGTTTTTATCCTGTATGTGGCAGTGGTATTTTGCATTTTATTTTGTTGCGGTTGTCGAAGGCAGTGGTTCCCAATCTTTTATATGTCATGATACACACACCTCTGTGCTATAAAATGTTTTAAGGCACACCTCCTATTTTGTCTGTCTTCTTTCCTTCCAAGGAACTTTGTTTTTAACTTCTGCCCCTCCTTTCTCCTGTTTTGTTTAACCTCTCCACATCTCTCTCACATCTGATGTGGAGATGCCGGCGTTGGACTGGGGTGAGCACAGTAAGAAGCCTCACAACACCAGGTTAAAGTCCAACAGGTTTATTTGGTAGCAAATACCATAAGCTTTCGGAGCGCTGCTCCTTCATCAGGTGAGTGGTAGTCGTGTTCACAAACAGGGCCTATAAAGACACAAACTCAATTTACAAAATAATGGTTGGAATGCGAGTCTTTACAGGTAATCAAGTCTTAAAGGTACAGACAATGCACAGCTGCATGGGACATTTGTCTTCAGCCCCAATTTCCATTGGTCATGCATAAGGGCCTGACCAACATAAAAAATCTAAAGCACACGCATAGCTCTTTCCCAGCTGGTGCATACGTGAGAGGCCCAAGATTCATTCGATCTTGGAGATGCTGACTACAGAGCTGAAGACGCAGGTTAGTTTGATTTTAATGATACGAACTTTGAATCATTTTGAATATCTTTATGCCACACACTTGGGGGTCTTCACGGCACACCAGTGTGCCAGGGCACACTGGTTGGCAACCATTGGTCCAAGGAAGAGGTTCAGAGGCAAGGTGCCAGGCTGGCACTGCCCAGAGGGCAACTCCCCCCCTTGCTCTCGGCCACCCCAGCAGGCCGCAATGGACTTTGGTTCTATCAGCAAGGCCAACACAACTGTTCCCTGTTCATGAGGAGTAGGTGTTTGCCTTCCTGGAGAGGTTAAGATTTAACCCAGACAGTTTAGTGCTGTGCTCACTAAAGGCATGTAAATGGACATTTAAATACATTTGAAGAAGTTAGTCTGACCTCGCCAGAAATCTGGTTCTGGAAAAACCGCGAGTGCCACGAAATCGGGCGAGATCCTGATTTCTCGGCACTCGCGTGATTTTACCGGCTCATTTTGCCCATCAATGGGTGCTGTGAACCGGTAAAATTCCACCCAAGGTATAGATTTCAGTCAGTTCAATTTAGTGCTTATGGCTGTGATTTTACCTGCTTGCCCTGCCCACCAGGTTAACCCGATCTTACCGGCACCGGATATCCGGCCCATTCAGCCTCTTGCCCATTTCTGGTGAGCTGCTGAATGAATTATTCAAATCTACTTTTAATATCATTTGAATGGAATTAGTGAGCTTGGGATGCAATTGTCTGGGCTTCCTTGCCTTTACGGCCTCGCCGGGAGAGGTTCTCTCCGGTGAGGAAATCACCTGCTCCCCAGCAACAGGGAACTGGTGTTGACCTCACCAGTAGAACCGGAGGCCATTGAAGCCCCCTGGGGATGTTGAGGGAAAGGGTGGGGGTGCCCTTTGGGCAGTGCCAGCCTGGCACCTTGGCACTGCCCACCACCACCTTGGCAGTGCCCACCGGTTGTGCCTGAAGGGTGTGGGCCCTGAAGGGGTGTGGCCTGAAGGCGAAGAGGCCAGGTACGGATATTCTGGTCGGGTAGCGAGGGAGGGGTCCGCTGCCACTCTGCAGGCAATCAGTATAGGGAGGGAAGGGAAAGGCCCATTGCCACTCTGCATTGGTGTGGAAGGAGAGGCTTGAGATTGGTCTTAGTGGTGGGGGTGATATTTCTGTGTGGTGTGGGGCTCGCAATTAGTCATGGGCCTCCGTGATAGCTGGGGGGGTGGGTTCATTGAGGCTGGCTGCAACAGCAAAGGCCTGACAGATCTCTGTCTCTCTGTCAAGCCTCTGCTACTGCAATTGCACATGTGCAGCCACAGAGATCTGCACATGCGCAATAGCTCCCTCTGCGGCTAGAGCAACATGGCTAACGATTTAAGCCCCACTCACTGCCTCGAGTGGCTGGAAATGCTTTAGCCCATTTTTCATTGTCTAAGTGTGTAAAATTCAGAGTGAAGACTCACCAGAAAAATAGATCGAAACTCTCCCATGTTCATACGAGCTGGGCACTCAGAGTTTTTCTCATAAAATTGTCCCAATGTGTAGGAAAGGTACGACTCCAGTTAGATTCATGTTCAACAAAGGCGTTTGCATGTTTATTTTCAGTTCAAACTGTGTTTCTGCCAGTAGCAGAAGTAAAACAATGGAGTAATGGACATGAAAGCAAATCCCAGAGAAAACTAATGAAGACGAATGAATAAACTTTTTACACATTCAGTAGTCCATGGAAAGCTTTGGATTTAAGCAGTTCAAGAACAATTTGAAATGAGCAGCTAACGTTCCTCACGTGCAAATTTAAAACAATCTTTACTGGCTAATTTGCAGAGCAAGAGTTGAATTTTCCCAGCCCTGTGGAGTTTTGGAGAAGAGAGGGTGGTAAAATTGAAGGCTTACATTAACACTGCAATGAAGTTACTGTGAAATTCCCCTAGTTGCCACACTCTGGAGCCTGTTCAAGTCAACGCACCTAACCAGTACATCTTTCAGACTGTGGGAGAAACCGGAGCACCCGGAGGAAACCCACACAGACACGGGGAGAACATGCAAACTCCACATAGACAGTGACCCAAGCCGAGAATTGAACCCGGGTCTCTGGCGCTGTGAGGCAGCAGTGCTAACCACTGTGCCACCGTGCTGGTGTGGCAGCTGTGCTTTCAAATATATAAAAATTGCTACACTTTCTTTTTCTGGATTGTCATTTGGACTGAAGACAAAGAATACATGGCAGCAGTAATAAGAGGAAGAAGGAATGGGAAATATGTTGAGGCAGATAAGGTGGGAACTTGAAAAGAAGAGGAGGAGCAACAGTAACAGAAAAGAATGTCAGATAAATAGTTTAGAGAAAGTTTATTTATTAGTGTCACAAGTAGGCTTACATTAACATTGCAATGAAGTTACTGTGAAAATCCCCTAGTCGCCACACTCTGGCGCCTGTTCGGGTACACTGAAGGACAATTTATCATGGCCAATGCACCTAACCAGCACATCTTTCGTGACTGTGGGAGTAAACTGGAGCACCCGGAGGAAACTCACGCAGACACAGGGCGAATGTGCAGACTCTGCACAAACAGTGACCCAAGCCAGGAATCAAACCCTGGTCCGTGGCGCTATGAGGCAGCAATGCTAACCACTGTGCCACTTTGCCAACAGAGAATATTAACAATTAAGAGAGAGAGAGAGGGGAACAGCCCCCAGAAATAACTGAAAAAGATTGAAAAATAAACAGAACTGGCAGGATAAATGGAAAGGAGGGAAACTGAACATATAATGAGCTTACATCACACATTTTGCATTCATGTTTAATGCAATTGTTTTATTAATGTAATTCATAAAAGCTCTTTGATTGTTGAATAATATTCAGGATAGAGTTGTAGGGAGCAACATGGCTCAGAAACATCAATAAACAGTAAGCATGTAATTTGAGTACCAGCCTTACTCCACAGATAGTTAATCCCGTGCAATTCAATGTATTACCTTGCAGGTGATAGGCGTATCTTTAAGGCAGCAGGCCAGCCTTAGGTTCCAGAGGCAGAAGGGAAGGGCTATTCACTGTTAGGTAAGTCCCTTTTCGCCAAGCAAGCAGATGCCTGCTGTTGAATATCACTGCCACGTGACCTCTGCATTGTCATGTGGTTGCAGGATATGGGCAAGTTGCTCCTTGAGGTCCCAATCATTGGGCACAGCAGTTGAAGGAAGAATCAGACTGTCCCCCTGGGAAGCAGATGTATACCTCCCGAGCACTGAGTTGAAAACAGTGCTGGTGACTCTGATTATAGAATCATAGAAACCTTACAGTGCGGAAGGAGGCCATTCGGCCCATCGAGTCTGCACCGATGACAATCCCACCCAGGCCCTATCACTGCTTAGTTACCCTGCAAATCCCTTGAATTTATCACATCCCAGGACACTAAGGGTTAATTTAGCATGTCCACTCAACCTAACCAGCACATCTTTGGACTGTGGTAGGAAACCGGAGCACCCGGAGGAAACCCACACAAACACGGGGAGAATGTGCAAACTCCACGCCGACAGTGACCCAAGTCAGGAGTCGAACCAGGTCCCTGGAGCTGTGAGGCAGCAGTGCTAACCACTGTGCCACCGTGCCGTCCTTAGAGAAACTGACTTCATCATCATCTGAAAATGGAATACAGATCCCGGCAATTAGCAATAATTGTGCTATCAATATTTTAATGCAAATAATTTCTTACTTGTGATGTTGAATATTTCAATTCAACCTTTTTCAAAATGTTAGTTACTAGTATTTTTAATACAAATCAACAGCTTAAAGGAGCACTTTTAATATATTCAGATAATCTGTCCGGAACAATCACAAACAGTCTGCTTTGAATTGTTCCATTCAAAGATAATTTCAGGAACAGGATAAATTCGTGCTGCGCCAGATTCCTGCAGCGCAAATGCTTTCATTTATTTGTCAAATACAAAGGTGTTAATGTTCTCTCTTTCAGTTATAAAACCAATAACATATATTATCTTTGAAGTACTTGTGCATTCTTTTAGTCAATGTTTTCCTTTCTGATTTGATAACATCAGTCTCTTGATCTTTTTCTCCAAAAAGGCCACATTTCCAGAGAAGGACGTGATAAGATGAAAAATTGCTCTCAAGAGTTAAAATTCTGGTCCACTTTCTCAGTTACTCTTTAGCTGCGGGTCTATCTGATTATCTACAGCACCTTGCCATGTATTTGCATCTTTTTAAAGTTGCCAACTACCTTTATACTTTTGGCATTACATTAATGTTAATGCAATGGAATCGACGCTGTTCACCACAGGTAATTTCTCGTTCCCTCAAGCAAACACATCTTTTCTCTGTTGACCTCCTTCATGAGGAAATCTATTAATTCTTCAAAAGAAAATTTCTCTGGCTGACATCAGTAGTTTCAATCATTCTGCAGCCATGATCCTAGCATGTCATTACTTCTGAGGAGTGCTTGCCTTTTCCAATTTTTCAATAAATGCCTTTCAGATGGGATGCACACAGCACCAACACGTGCAAATCGTCAAACTATACTTAAACCTTGCAAATAACTTCATGTTTTAATAGTCGGGCAGAAGTCTGCATGTGGATGAAGTTTCTGAATTGTGTTGTGACATCGTTTGGTAGGAAGGAAATAAGAAGAGGCAATATGAAATAGAAGGTAGAATTCTACAGGTGGATGGGAGAGCAGAGGGACCTTGAGGAATAACTGCAAAAAACATTGAAGGTGGAAAGGCAGGTTGGGGAAGTGGATAGATAATAAAGCATCTAGGATCTTGCTCTTTATCAATAAAGATATTGAGTAAATAATCAAGGAGATTAATGTGAACTGGTTCGGTCTCAATTGGAGGATTGTGTTCAATTCTGGACACAACACTTTAGGAAGGATGTGAAGGCATTAGATGGGTTGCAGGAAAGTCAGATTCCCAGGAAAAGAGAAGGTTGAAAGGAAATCTGATCAATGTGCCAGCTTTGCACCAACATTTCAAGGTGGTGCTCAAAGGACAGGACCTCTGCCTATCTCTACAAGGTTGTGGGGTCTCTCTCACATAGGAGTTGTCACTCACTGGCCCGAGTTGAAACTTGATATAGGATTGACATTGGGGGCACGCCGGGGTTGGGGAGGCGGGTAGTTCATTAATTATTTTTGTGGGAGGGGATTGCCAATCATTGAGGGACCAGCAAATTAGTATTTGTGTTTCTGGCGTCTTTGGTGGAAAAATGGCATAATGTTGCCTTCTACTGCCTTCTACCAAAAAATTACTCATGGAGACTCCTCTTCTCCCACCATGCAGTTTGGTAGGATTGGAGAAAGGGTTCAATGATTGCAATTTAGGGATAATTACCAGGATCAGCCACCAACAGATTCTGTGGACCCCTCTTCAGTGGACAGTGACACAGCACACCTGACAGAAAGAGCCAGGCAGGGTTAACGTTATGTCCAGTGCTATGAAAACTAAGAACAAGAAAGAAGTGGCAAACCAAAAAACAGTCAAGGTACAGTTCAACAATGAAACACCAGGTCCACATGCCACATTTATTGTTAGCTTCAGACAACCTAACAGCTTTTTCCCTGCTACTGTACGTGTGCAGACCCAGGCTGAAATCTTTATCCATTGACTCTCAATGAGGAAATCATTCTGAGAAAGAGTATCAAGGGAATAGGAGGAGGCATTTTTCAACTTCAGGGATTGTGGCATCTAGCGCTTGTTACATGTGGACTCACTCACTCACTCACTCACTCACTCACTCACTCACTCACTCACTCACTCACTCACTCACTCACTCAATCTCATAAAAATTCATGCCCAGTTCGCATTGTGGAATATGAATGCATTTTAAAGGTATATCTTAGAGCAAGCATTCTAACAGTTGGAATAAAATCTTAAAATGCTGGATTAACTCAGCAGGCCTGGAAACACCTGTGGAGAGAGAAACAGAGTTAATGTTTTGAGTCGGTATTGTTCTTCGACAGAACAGTTCAGTAGTAGGGTCATATGGACTTGAAACATTAACTGTTTCTCTCTGCACAGGTAGATGTTGCCAGGCCTGCTAAGTTTATCCAATATTTTCTGTTTTTGTTTCAGATTTCCAGCATCCAGATTATTTTGCTTTTATTTTAACAGTTGTCCTTTTTCATTCATTGTTGTCTGGATGAATGGCCTGTTGGCAATACCAGTGACCTAGAAAAAGAAAGTGGCTCACAGCACCTTGCATTCCTGTCATCAGTGCTCACAAGCACTAATAGATCCCAGTGGATGCAGTCTAGAATTTAGACAAAGAAAACCCTGCACTTATATGTCACCCTACAGGATGTCAGGATGCCCGAAGCACTTCACAGCCAATTAAGTACTTTTGAGTTATAGTCATTTTTGTAATACAGGAAACAGGATAGCCAATTCACTGACAGCAAGCTCCCACAAACAACAATATGATGATGACCAGATATTCTGTTCTTTTTTAAGTCTTGAGGTACATATAATGGCTAGAACTACTGTTGTTTAAGAAGGATAGCAAGGATAATCCAGGTAATTACAGGCCAGTGAGCCTTACGTCAGTGGTAGAGAAATTATTGGAGAGGATTCTTCGAGACAGGATTTACTCCCACTTGGAATAAAGGCGAGCGGCAACATGGCTTTGTGAAGAGGAGGTTGTGTCTCACTAACTTGATCAAGTTTTTCGAGGAAGTGACGAAAATGATTGATGTGGGTAGCACAGTGGATGTTGTCTACATGGACTTCAGTAAGGCCTTTGACAAGGTCCCTCATGGTAGATTGATACAGAGGTGAAGTCACACGGGATCAGAGGAGAGCTGGCAAGATGAATTCAGAACTGGCTCGGTCATAGAAGACAAAGGGTAGCAGTGGAAGGGTGCATTTCTGAATGGAGGGCTGTGACAAGTGGTGTTCCTCAGGGATCAGTGCTGGCACTTTTGCTGTTTGTAATATATATAAATGATTTGGAGGAAAATGTAACTGGTTTGATTAGTAAGTTTGCAGATGACACAAAGGTTGGTGGAACTGCGAATAGCGATGATGACTGTCAGAGGATATAGCAGGATATAGATCGCTTGGAGACTTGGGCGGAGAAATGGCAGATGGAGTTTAATCCGGACAAATGTGAGATAATGCATTTTGGAAGGTCTAATAACGATGGGACATATATAGTAAATGGCAGAACCCTTAAGAGTATTGATAGGCAGAGGGATCTGGGTGTACAGGTACACAGGTCACTGAAAGTGGCAATGCAGGTGGAGAAGTTAGTCAAGAAGGCATACGGCATGCTTGCCTTCATCGGCAGGGGCATTGAGTTTAAAAATTGGCAAGTCATGTTACAGCTTTTTAGAACCTTAGTTCGGCTGCTCTTGAAATATAGTGTTCAATTCTAGTCGCCACACCATCAGAAGGATGTGGAGGCTTTGGAGGGGGTACAGAAAAGATTTACCAGAATGTTGCCTGGTATGGAAGGCATTAGCTATGAGGAAAGGTTGGAGAAACTTGGTTTCACTGGAATGACAGAGATTGAGAGGCAACCTGATAGAAGTCTACAAGATTATGAGGGGCATGGACAGAATGGATAGTCAGAAGCTTTTTCCCAGGGTGGAAGAGTCAATTACTAGGGGCATGGGTTTAAAGTGCGAGGGGCAAAGTTTAAGGAGAATTATGAAGCAGATTTTTTACACAGAGTGTAGTGGATGCCTGGAACTCGTTGCCGGGGGAGGTAGTGGAGCAGATACGATAGTGACTTTTAAGGGGCATCTTGACAAATCCATGAATAGGATGGGAACAGAGGGATATAGTCCCTGGAAGAGTAGGGGGTTTTAGTTCAGTCGGTGCAGGCTTGGAGGGCCGAAGGGCCTGTTCCCCTGCTGAAATTTTCTTTGATCTTTTTGCAATGCTGTTCTTCAATATTGTAAGAGTTTTAACAACACCAGGTTAAAGTCCAACAGGTTTATTTGGTAGCAAATACCATTAGCTTTCGGAGCGCTGCTCCTTCGTCAGATGGAGTGGAAATCTGCTCTCAAACAGGGCACAGAGACACAAAATCAAGTTACAGAATACTGATTAGAATGCAAATCTCTACAGCCAACCAGATCTTAAAGATACAGACAATGTGAGTGGAGAGAGCATTAAGCACAGGTTAAAGAGATGTGTATTGTCTCCAGACAGGACAGCCAGTGAGATTCTGCAAGTCCAGGAGCAGGCTGTGGGGGTTACTGATAGTGTGACATAAACCCAACATCCCAGTTTAGGCCGTCCTCATGTGTGCAGAACTTGGCTATCAGTTTCTGCTCAGCGACTTTGCGCTGTCGTGTGTCGTTGGTCCCTCCACTCACATTGTCTGTATCTTTAAGACCTGGTTGGCTGTAGAGATTCGCATTCTAGTCAGCATTCTGTAACTTGATTTTGTGTCTCTGTGCCCTGTTTGAGAGCAGATTTCCACTCCATCTGACGAAGGAGCAGTGCTCCGAAAGCTAATGGTATTTGCTACCAAATAAACCTGTTGGACTTTAACCTGGTGTTGTTAAAACTCTTACTGTGTTTAACCCAGTCCAACGCTGGCATCTTCACATCTTCAATATTGTGCCATAGGAGCTTTTAATTGAGGGGGCAGACGGGGCTTTGATTGGATGTCTCAACTAAAAGTCGGCATCTCTGACAGTTCAGCTCTCCTTCAGGACTGCATTGCATCACTCATAGTGAGAAGTTTAACAACACCAGGTTAAAGTCCAACAGGTTTATTTGGTAGCAAAAGCCACACAAGCTTTTGCTACCAAATAAATCATTCAATCTGCTTGAATCTGATTGAATGAAGGAACCAGCTTGAGGGGATGAGTGGCCTATCACTGTTCCTATGTTTCTTGCAGATGGCACCGTCCTCCAGTTAGATTTGTACTGATCCAGAATCTATATACTGACGTGCATGTAAAATAAAACCCTCACGCATCCTGTTCTTCTTTAAAAGTGTCATTTTGATTATATTCTCACACGAGCAGGTATCCCATCTGAAAGACCAAATCTCTGATAATGTAGCACCCCTTCATTAATATACAATCAACCGACATTATGTGGTTCTGTGCTGAAGTGGAGATTAAAGGATTGCTTTTGCAGGTACGTTGCTATTGCCTTTTATTAATGAATATACATTTTTTGGAAGTGCATTTGAGATCGTGGATAACTGTCATTTTGTTAAGAAGCCAAAAATAACAATGAAAAATGAAACAAACTTGAGCTACATTGGTTACATAATAGAATCATGCGTCTGATTAACTACTTTGCATCATAAGTTTGCAATAGTTAGCCCTATTTCTTTCATTGTGGCACAAATTTCTTCACTGGTTGCACAACCTTAGAGCTAGAAAGTAGTTTTGGGCCCAAAAATGCATTCATGTTTCCAAACTTCATTCACCAATCCCTATCTCTGAAATGTAAGTTGTTTTCTTCGACTTAATTTTCCACCATCAGCTGTATCTCATTTGCTCGCACTTTTGCTCCTGCGTCACAGGGTTGTTGATTTAAATCACACTCCAGAGACTTGAGCAGAAAATTAAGGCTGGTACTATGGTGCCTTACTGAGGGAGGGCTGTATTGTCAGAGATTGTCACTTTCAGATGAGATGTTAAACCTTAGCTTTCTCATCCCTCTTAAATAGACATAACGAATCCCATTGCAGTAGTTTGAAGAAGAGCAGACAAGTTAAACCTCATGTCCTGGCCGATATTTATCCCTCAATCAACATCACAAAAAACAAGTTGTCTGGTCATTGTCACATTGTGGGAGCTTACTGTGCCAAAATTGGCTGCCACCTTTCCAATGTTATGACCGGAACTGCATTTCAAAAGTACCTTATTGGCTACGAAGAAACGCTCTGTCATTCACTATCCTGAGATTGCAAATGGCGTTATAGAACTTTAAAAATATATTTAACTCATTTAGGAATAATAATGTGGCCTTATTTCAAACTGGTCTTAGTGAACTAAATAACATTATTTCACCTTAGCGTGATTAGATGATTAGATTTGACGCATATGGATTAGGCACAATGTTCAAAGTGAAAGATCTTGGGCAGAATTCTCCCATCCTGCCCGTGTGGATTTGATGATGGATGAGAGTGACAATCTAATGGGAGCCAAAAAAAATCAGAAGCCCACCAGCATAAAATCATGTTGCAATTCTCACAATGGCAAGTTAATGGTGGAGCAGTCTTCTTGACTGGCTGGTGGAGTGAATTCCATTTGCATTCATTTGCAGCCCATGCTCAATAAAATAGTGCCCGCCAGCATCCCAACAAGTCTTCCAATCTTCCAAAATTACGCCTGTCCAATAGCTTATTCCTAAATAGTGGCATCCACAAGATGGTTCTCAGTTCACAGAAGACCTTGAAGTGAGTGCAAACCTTCCTGCCAAATTCTGCACTGCTCCTGATATGGTGGTCGCCACTCTGCCAAGACAGACCAGTTCCTGGTCCTCCATCTCCAGGCTGAACTGACCTTCATGGGCAGCACCATACTGCTGACTCATGGGGCCTCTTGCATTACCATCTCAGATCAGTACTGTGCCTGAGGTTGGGAAGCACAGGGGTCTCCTTCTCATTGGTACCACACACCTGGATCTATCTGGACATGACTGTCCTGTTGGACTCATGCAACCACTGTAACGAAGGTCCGAAATTCGATCAGGGGTGTGGGAGTGTGAAGTGAAGCCAGGGGTTGGTGGCCTAATGAAGACAAGGGAGATGAGGGGGGAGGGCAATGTGAAAGGAGAGTTGTGCAAGGTGTGGAGGAAAGGCAAGGGCTCACGATGGCAGGCAGAGGGGCAAGGAGGTGGATGAAGAAGAAGAACAATGGAAGACAGAGGGAAAACCGAGGGGAGGGAAGCTGGATCCTGACAAGGCTGCTTGAACAGCTCACAAACAAAGGGGCCAAAGGGATATCACATCACTTCTTGGAAAGCGATGCACGAAGATTCCAGATGTGGTGGGTAGAGGTCCAAGTAGGCCATGGGAGCTTCGCGGGTGATGGACTTGGAGGAAGGACCTTTGATTTGATTTATTATTGTCACATGTATTAGCATACAGAGAAAAGTATTGTTCCTTGCACGCTGTACAGACAAAGCATACCATTCATAGAGAAGGAAAGGAGAGAATGCAGAATGTATTGTTACAGTCATCGCCAGGGCATAGAGAAAGATCAACTTAATGTTCACAATGCTTTTGTAGTTTCTTACGTCTTGGGCAGAGCAGGAGCCATACCAGAAAGAATGCTTTCTATGGTGCATCTGTAAAGTTTGGTGAGAGTCATAGCGGACATGCCAAATTTCCTTCGTCTGCTGAGAAAGTTGATAGACTTTTTTAACTACATTGTCAGCATGGAGGGACCAGGACAGGTTGTTGGTGATCTGGATACCTAAAAACTTGAAGCTCTCAACCATTTCTACTTCATCCCCAGTGATGTAGACAGGAGCATGTCCTCCACTACGCTTCCTGAAATCAATGACTATCTCCTTCATTTTGTTGACATTGAGGGAGAGATTATTGGCGTTGCACCTGTGTGGTGAACCATAGATCGTTACCACTATGGGTACTTGTACATATGTTACTCTTGTTACTGTTGGGGTTAGGGTTGGGGTGTTCCACCTGTTAGCATTGTTCTGTGGTACACTCCGTTTGGCTCCGCCTTCTTACAGGAGTATAAAGGTCACTGCTACTTCCTAGTAGCCCTTAGCCTGGGATAGTATTGTTAAGCAGTATGCTCTATTCTTGTTGTGAATAAAAGCCTTTATTCCCGGGTACGTCCTAGCCTCCCGAGTGAATTAATCGCGCATCAACCTGTTCACCAGATTCTCTATCTCTTTCCTGTGCTCTGTCTCATCATTGTTTGAGATCTGACCCACTACGGTGGTGTCATCAGCAAACTTGAAAATTCAACTGGAGGGGAGTTTGGCCATACAGTCATAGATGTATAAGGAGTACATTAGGGGGTCGACAACACAGCCTTGTCGGGCCGCGGTGCTGAGGATGATCAAGGAGAAGTTGTTGCCTATTCTTACTGATTGCGGCCTGTGGGTTAGGAAGTCTCCTAGTTAGGAAGATGATCAAGGAGAAGTTGTTAGGAAGATGATCAAGGAGAAGTTGTTAGGAAGATGATCAAGGATAAATTGTTGGCTATTCTTACTGATTGCGGCCTGTGGGTTAGGAAGTCTTGGATCCAGTTGCAGAGGGAGGAGCTGAGCCCCAGGCTCACTATAGAGTTTCATAGGAATAATGGTGTTGAAGGTTGAGCTGTAGTTAATAAATAGGAGTCTGACATTTGTTTCTTTGTTATCTAGGTGTACCAGGGTTGAATGTGGGGTCCAGGAGATGGCGACTGCTGTGGACCTGTTGGTAGGTAAACTGTAGTGCATCCAGGCAATCTGGGAGACCAGAATTGATTCATGGCATGACTAACCTTTCGAAGCATTTCATAATGATGGAGGTCAGAGCCACAGGATGATAGTCATTACGGCATGCTGGCTGGCTGAATTGAGGAACTGACTTCCTGAGGCAGCTAACCTTTTTCCTCTAGGTTGCTGACATCCTGCATGGCCTGGCAAAGAGTGCTGGGCTGGAGAGGGTGAAATGAGTGTGCTGGACTGGTGTTTAAATATGGTGTAGGGACCGTCAAACCTATCAGCTGACATCGGGCAGACAAATCAGCTGCTGGGCAACCAGGTAACTTGGGGGGAAACTCACTTGTGCTTCATTAATAAGGCTTAAAGCGCTGAATCTGGGGCAGGTTCCCGCCATTACGACCAATGGGAAAGGTGCCGCCAGAGACACGTACCACCACACTTAGGACCGGAATCTCCAACCTCGGCCGCAGCTGGGGTTTTCCAGTCCCATTGCAGTTTGACTGAGTGCCAAGTTCTCCATTCTTGCTGGCAGTGGTGGCAGGGCGTGAAAGGCCAGAGAATTCCGGCCTTAGTCTCAAAATGGGAGAAATCCACCCCTTGTGTGAGCACCTTGGTCAACAGTAATTTTGTGGATTTTCAGTGGAAATATTCTCAAAAAGAAACAGTTAAAAATAGAATCCAGCCTCTGAGCTTTTAGGAATATTGTGTTAAAATGAACTATGTGGATTGTGAAAGCCTTTGCCACAGTTATGTATGTACTTAACCTTTCCGCTGGAATAAATCATGGATTTAGATAAGAATATAATGCCTCAGGGATATTGTAAACCTATATTTGGCTTCAACGTTCCTTTTATTGTGAATTCAATAAATACAAAGTACACAACTGGGAGCTGCTGAATGCCCAGTTTATTCCATGGGGAAGGACACTGGCGAATAAATTAAACAGTTTTCTAATGAGTGAAATCATTTTGAGTAGTGCTGTGTTCCATTGTTTATTTTGTTTCTCTAACAAGTGTGAAGACCACAAGAAGGGAAATAATTTTTAATGAAGTTTATTGTAAGGGGACAGCAGGGTCTAAAAACTCCCAGTGATATTTTATGACCTACCTCTCACCCTACTCTAGACATGATTGAACATTTTAACCATCCTTCCAGTGGGATTAACTACAAAACCCAGGGACTGTCACAACTCAAAAACATTGGTGATTCAAGAAGCCATAATGAAAATTTACCTCTGCGCAAAGCAACGCAGAAACAAAATTCAGATCACTTTGAATATTCATCTTTGCCTGCCGTATGTTTGTTCTTACTAATGTAATTTTATTGAGGCTATCAGTACAGTCCGGGGTACTACTGCTTAAACACTCAAAATAGTTGCATGGAGAAAGAAATAAGCCTGGTTTCATTCCTCTCACATCAAGTGGGAAGATTTCCTTGTGTTGTTTCAGGGTCTGTTGTGGGTTGTCCCTGGGTTTTGTAGTTAATCCCACTGGAAGGATGGTTAAAATGTTCAATCATGTCTAGAGTAGGGTGAGAGGTAGGTCATAAAATATCACTGGGAGTTTTTAGACCCTGCTGTCCCCTTACAATAAACTTCATTAAAAATTATTTCCCTGCTTGTGGTCTGTTGTGGACTAATTGAAGGAGATTGATCATTCGCCATTATCGCACAACTATCAGAATGGAGAAGGCAGCATAGAAAGGCTGTGGGGTTTTTTTGTCCAGCAATTCCTAAATTTTGATTTGTGCCTTTTGGTAATCATGCAGAAATGTGAGTCTTTATGATCAATTTGTTGCTTGAACATGTCCACAGCTAAAACATACCTATTTGCCCTGACCAAGGTTTTCACATTTGCAAAGCCCATAACCCTGACAATCAACCTGTCTTTTAATGGCATGATTCAGGTAGGCCCTGATGTTGATGAAATCTGTAGCAGTCTAGATAAATCATCACAGGTTGTCAAGAGACTCATGGCTACCTGGATGTGGCCTAATTCTAAGATTGCTTCAGGACCACAGCTGCCATCATTTCACAGGAGTACAAAAATACAATTGCATTTGATTTGCATTTCAGAGAGCCCTTGGCCTTAATGTCCTGAGCTGCTCCTCTCCTACCCCTACTTCTTTCCCAAGGTGGAATAACATTGAAATTAGAACTAGGCTATTCAGCGGTGACATCAAAAGCTGCTCCTTCCACACAAATAGTAATGAGAAGATAGAGAAGTGAGATAGAGAGTGAGTGCCCTTGACATCAAGACAGCATTTGACAGAATGTGGCATCAAGGAGCCCAAGCAAAACTGGAGTCAATGGGGATCAGGGAGAAAACTCTCTGCTGGTTGGAGTCATACCTGGCACAAAGAAAGATGGTAGTGGTGGTCAGAGATCAATCATTCCTGTTCCAGGACATCAGTACAGGAGAGCCTTAGAGTAAATGTCCAAGGCCAACTATCTTCAGCAGCTTAATCAATGATCTACCCTCCATTATAAAGTCAGAAATAGAGATGTTCGCTGATGACTGCACAATGTTTAGAAGCATCTGCAACTCCTCAGACACTGAAGTAGTCCATGTCAAAATGCAGCAAGACCTGGGCAATAACCAGGCTTGGGCTGACAAATGGCATGTAACACTCGTGCTGTAAATACCTGGCAATGATCATCTCCCAGAAGAGAGAACCTGCCCATCACTCCTTGACATTCAATAGCATTACCATTGCTGAATCCTCATTATCAACATCCTAGAGGTTACCATTGACCAGAAACTAAGAAACTGAGCTGGACTAGCAATAGTGCTAGGGATCAGTGTTCAATTCTGAAATCCAGTTTTCACATTCTCCCCATGTCTGCGTGGGCTTCCTCTGGGTTCTCAGGTTTCCTCCCAGACTCCAAAGATGTGCGGGTTCGGTTGATTAACCATGCAAAATTACCCCTTATTGTCAGGGTGACTGGCTGGGCAAATACGTGGGGTTATGGGGATAGGTCCTGGGTGGGGTTGTTGTTGGTGCTGGCTTGATAGGCTGAATGGCCTCCTTCTGCACTGTAGGGATTCTATGAATCTATGTTATAAATATAAACTCTTGTGGCCACAAGAGTAAGTCAAAGGCTCAAAATCCTGTGGCGAGTAACTCACCTCCTGACTTCCCAAAGCATGCCCACCATCCACAAGGCACAAGTCAGTAGTGTAATGGAATACTCTCCACTTGCCTGAATGAGTGCAGCCCCAACAACACTCAGAGGCTTGACACCATCCAAGACAAATCAGCCCGCTTGATGGTCACCCATTCCATCAATATTCACTCCCTCCATCACCGACAGACATTTGCAGCAACAAGATCCACTGCAGGAAATCGTCAAGCCTCCTGAGACAGCACTTTCTAAACCCACAACTGCTAGCACCTAGAAGGACAAGGGCAACAGTGCCATGGTAACACCACCACCTGGAAGTTTCTCTCCAGGCCACGCACCATCTTGACATGGAAATGTATCGCCATTTCTTCACTATCGCTGGGTCAAAATCCTGAAACTCCCTTCCGAACAACAGTGTGGATGTACCTAAAGCACATAGACTGCAACAGTTGAAGAAGATAGCTCATCATCCCTCCTTCTTAAGGGCAATTAGAGATGGGCAATAACTGTTGGGCTAGCCAGAAAGGCCCACATTCCTTGAATGATGAAAATAAAATTTGGAACTTGGCCCCAAAAAGCCTTTGAGGCTATGTCAGTCAAGAATTTTAAAACTAAGATTGATAGATTTCTGTTAGACAAGTGCATTAAAGGTCACAGAAAGAAGGTGAGGAGATGAAGTTAAAACACAGATGAGCCCTGATCTGCTTGAATGATAGAACATACTCGAGGAGCTATTCCTATTTCTGTGTTCTTCACTCCAAATCTCGTGACAAGGGAATGAGATGGCAGTCAATGCTGGGATTTGAACTCGGAAGGTGGTGTGATTCCCAGATGTTTAGTTCCTTCATTTATAAAGGAGGTGCTCCCTGGGAAATATTAGTGGTATTAAAAGGGTGTTGATGTGTGACACCAGGAGCTTTCCAAGATAGCATAGCAATGAAAGAAATTACATTCTTTACTTCTGTATCCGGAAGAGCTGACATGGCTACAAGTTGTAGCATTTTATTTGCCAATCAGGGATTATTTAAAAGGCGACAGCAATGAAAATGAATAAACATGATATAATGGTGGTATTTCTCTCCACAACAGGGAGAGTACTATAACAAATTGCAATTAATTCTCTTCTTTAGGAAATATATATACAATATATTTTTTTGATGTGGGCTGTTGAGGCAAAAAGCTGTATCTCACATTTTAGATGCCTCTGTTGTTATTAGACAAATGAAAGGTATTTGCGACATTGAAATTAGTCCTCAGAGTTTATCAGACGTCTGAATCAAAGGAGCTGAATATTTGTAACTAGGAAGTGTTAAGAAAAAGTGAACATTATCTTACAATTAAACAACAATTAAAAAGTAGACAAGTTAATTAATAATTAATACATGGTGGGAATCAGTCTCAATTTAGATTGTATTAATTTTCAATTAGACATAGCAATTAATCAAAGAAAATCATTGTGGTGGAATATGATCCATAGTTTATTAATACAATGACGTATACAGAATTTATCACTGCTTTATAGTTATGCGGAAATTTTGCTAATTAGGTCCATACAAAATTTCAATGCATAACGGAGAAAATAGCTTTAGCTGAAATGTTACTTGCCCATATTCCCCCATTGTAATCCTACGATCAGTCAGCATCCGTGTGATAACTGAAACAGATGAAGAAAAATTATTTCAAAAGTAGCTTGTCATGAAGTCCCTGTGATTCAACTTAATTGCTAACATCTACATTACACGGCATGTCATCAGGCAGGATTGTAATTGTTGAGTTCCACAGGGCTTTGAGAGACGTTGTGAGAAGCTGTTTGAGGTCCACAGTCTCTCTCTCTGCTTCCCAACAACTCAAACCAATCCATTAACTGATTCCTTTAAGGCACTGCAATTCTCAGTGCAGAAGTGGAAGAACATTTTTAGAAGCAATTTATGTTTTCCTCTCCCCATGCTTAGGGCAGTGTAAAGTAAATGGAAAGCGCAAGCAAACAAAAAGTGTGGAATCGTGTCCATAAATGCCTGTGCGAATGATGGGCATCAAAACTATCGGAAATCCAAAAAAGGGTAGCAGTTGGATCTGTGCCCAGTCCTTCTACATACGAGAATGCAAACAATTTCACTAACCACACTGCATTGCCTAATATTCCTCAAATGTATCATCAGGTTAGTTGCTAATTGTTTTGTAATGGCTATTTTTGGAATTGGGCATGTGTTTCGTATTTTCTAAAGTTCTTTATAGGATAAAGTAATGGGTTAGTGGATATGTTAATGAGACTATGATAATATTAATGATGTAGGAGTGATATTAGCAGTCAGATAACCAAGAGGCTCCAAGAGAGCGAGGCGCAGAATAGTCTGATTCTGAATAGCATATGCTTAGCCTGAAGTATTTGAAAATGGTTCATAATCAATTGTTTAAAGTTAAACTATACTGACTATCTCAAGCCTGTCATAGGGAAGCAAAGCTTCATCAAGGTATGGAAGGCCAATAAGACATGGTTATATTAAAACCTCACTAGGGGATTTTCACAGTACCTTCATCGCAGTGTGAATATAAGCCTACTTGTGACAAATAAATAAACTTTACTTCAAAAAAAGATTTGGCAATGACATTGAAACCTGGTGCTACAGGTCATAGTCTAGTGAACTGTAGCAACAGATCAGTGACCCATGCGTGATGACCAGTGAATGAAGTGACTTCACAATATGAAGGTCAGAACCAAAAAGTACCATGGTGAAGGGACAATGAGAGACACATGAATGAAAATAGTAAAATCAGGCCCTAAGTGCTGAATCTGGGCGCAATTCAGATCCGACTTGGAAATCTGCTTCCAGGCGCCCCCATACGCACTCAGCCTGAAAAGAAAATCGCAGGTCCCATTCGCACTGTGGGTGGGGCTTAGTGCACCCAAAACGATTGGAGCTCTGAACTGCGCATGCGCAGTGAGAAAACAATTTGAAAAAGCGCATCAGATCACTCCCGGGCTGCAGAAAGCGGAGAAAGCGACCCGGAAGCGAAAAGCGGGAGTGATAGCCCCCACAGACATCTTATGTCCCTCTTATCCACTGCCCCCCCCACTACCCAGACCGATTGCGACCCCCTGCTCCCTTCCCCCCCCCCCCCCCACCGATCAGCCGCAGAGTGGCAGCAGACCCCCTGTCACTCCCCACCAGAGATCCATCTGGCCTCTCCCCCACCCCTCCAACCAGAGAACGATCTGGCCTCACTCCCACCCCCCCGCCCCCTCCCCCCCAGAGAATGATCTGGCCTCACTCACCCCCTCCCACCCCCAGAGAATGATCTGGCCTCACTCCCCCCCCCCCCCCCACCCCCCGCTCCTCCCCCCCTCCCCACATCTGACCCACCTCCTCCTCCCTTCCTCCTCCCCGAACTGGACAATGATCGGGCCTCCTGCCTCCCTCCCCCCCCCCCACCAGAGAATTATCTGACCCACCTCCTTCCTCCCCTCCAGCACCAATCTGAGTCAGAGAGCCGTTGGAAGCTCTGAACTCATCTCTTCAGCAGCTGCAGCGCCCGAAAGAGACTTTTATTCAGTATGTCCATTTTGGCGCGATTCCAGATTGGCGAACATGGTGGTAAAGGGGGAAATGCTGATAAAGTTTGGCAGGCAGTTCATTAATTCAATTTAAATGCATGCAAATGTATTTAAATCGCCCTTGCATCTGTTTCAGGCGCGAATCGGATCGCGGCCATTCCTGGGCCTCGGTAATCTGGCCATCTGCGCGGACACTGGCGCGGATCGCGTTAATGGCCTCACACCCGACACTACCAAGTTTTTGCGCCCGAAAATGGGCGAGACGCAATGGTAAAATCGGGCCCATAGTGTCAAAACTATTGATCAGCCACTACCTCTTCCAAAACCTCTCCAATACACTGAGGCTTCACAGCAAGAACAATGATGGGAGCTCTGGAACAGACAGCTCAAAAGATACTGAACAGCTTTGGGTTTACAAGGGAAAACTCAGAAACACCAGTTCTGTACAATCTCATATGCTAAGGGAGCCATAGCTGATGATGTTCTCATGTGGCAAAACACCTAGAAAGCCTTGGCATCATACAGAGAGGTGATGAAGACCTTTGAGAAATACTTCAGTCCCAAGAAGAATTTGGTTATAAAAGCAGAAAAATTCAATCAGAGGAGTCAAATGACAGGGGAATCCATTGATTTCTTCATTAAGAATTATATCAGTTGGCAAGTACCTGCAGTTAAGGAACATTGAAACACAAATTTATTGAGACTGTATTGTAGTCGCTGTCCTCAATGATGTGATGTCCAACATGTTACAATTCAAGGAGGATCTGACTTCAGAAAAGGCTGCACAGATCATCTGGCAGGCCAAGCTGAGATGCCAAAATCAAAGTTTTATTTGACTGCCCAGTAGGGGAAGCTAGATGTTTTCTTTGTGATAGAACTGATCATTTTAAACAGTATTGTAGATCTAAAACCTAATTCAAGAAAAGAAAACCAGAACATGTTCCCAACCATTTTGAGGTCTAAGAGATAGGAGATACACCTTTTCCACCTGATGATTTCCTTGAAGAAATGCTAAAGAGTTCTGGTCTGTGCAGTTAAAAGTTCAAGGCTACAGAACAGAATTTAAACTCAACTAAATTTAAACTCAGTACAGATGTCTATGTATTACTCGATAGATTGGACTGGTTTCAAAATTGGCTTAAAGAAGTCAAAATCCAACCATATGACTTAAAACTACAAGACACCAACATCCAAGTGAAGTGTCAACTCACCATCACCATTTGGCATGAAGAAAAATAAATGAACAAAACCCTTTATATTTTACAGAATCAGCCAATTTCTCTGCTCAGCAGGTCAGCATATTTAAGAATTCTTTCATTTTACAGAAGTTCAAGGAGATCTCTGTAAGGAACAACAAAATAATATTTCAAGGAAGCATTTCCAAAGTTGGGTGAAGAACCAAGAGATTTTAATTCGCCGTATTGAATTGAGTCACTCTTTATCGTAGAAGCGCCATCCACTGAACCACAGGAGGAGATTGCAGTTCTCTAATATTTTTGCAGAAGGGCCAGAGGACATGGAAGTAGAAGGCACTGAAAAAGATGGTGACTGTCTGCCAAATGAACTTTTAGACCTTGCTTGGTTCTTTCGTGATAAACTTCATGAGAAGGAAGCCATTGCTAAGGCAGGTGATCCATTGGAAGACGAGGTCTGTTCCCACTCACCAGAGAGTCTAGAACTAAAGGACTTTGTTTCAGGATAACGGAATTGTCATTTTGTATTGTGATGAGCAGAAATTTCTTCGCTCAGAAACTCAGAAATTACCCAATCTGCTGAGGATTCTAGATAGTTATAGTGTACATTCAAGCCTGAGATCAATAGATTTTTAGACTCTGGGGGAATCAAGTAACATGGGGATCAGGTGGGAAAGCAGAATTGATGTTGAAGACTTATTAAATGGAGAAGCAGGTTTGAGGAGCTGTATACACTACACACATTCCTATTTTTAATTTCTTTTGTGTGGAAAGTTGAACTATGTCTGAGGAAAATGGAGCAGCTGGTAGGACATAATACTGAAGCTGCATTTGTTGACCTTAACCACTCATGTGAGGATATTAAACTTTTTGCAGCACTGCATTCAATCTTTGCGGTTTCACTCCTGACATTGACCATCATGGCTATCTACTTGGTCTGCTTTGAGTGTTTGTCTGGAGGACCTCCTCTGCACATCTCTCCTCTTTGCCTCCTTGAGCAAGATACTTCATTGCAACATGGAAACATTTTGGGACTTGCTCTCTACTGTGTTGTGCCATTATTGAGTGTTTCCTAGGTCAGAATCAGTTGTGGAAAGATATCTAGCACCTGTTCCAGCCACAATACCGCTGCTCTTTAAAAGATGCAGAGTGGTTTTATCTGGTGCTATCCTTTCATGATTTCAGACGTCGAGTCGCTCAATGGCATGCTGGCTACATACTGTCATCATGTAAATTAACAGGCAGCACAAAGTTGGTGTGGCGCCTGCACCAGACACAGCAGACATGGGTTAATCCTACATGGAAATCCCTATGTCTATTTTCAGGATCTAAGGAATTCCACATCCTTATCTCTAAGAAATAAGGACTTCCATTATATACCAAACCAGGGAATTGAGTATAGGAAGTAGTTTGACTGATGAGACTATCAGGTCAATCTTTTCAATCAAACTACCTATACATAGTTCCCCTGGTACACCACATGGGAAGATTTTTATTGCTTTTCAATCAGAGTTTCAGCTTGTACTGTGAAAATAGATAAGTTCACAATTTATGCTGAGTGGTTAGTCAGTAAATGTTCCTGTAAGAAATATATAGCATGGTTGTCTGGCCTTGGATTTGTGCTTCAGCACAAGGAAAGCTAACAGGAGGAATTAACAGCCTACAGCTGTAATTAAACCATTTTCTATTAACAAATACAATGGCCTGAAACATTGGAAATAACTGAGTACTGTTATTGGACATGCAAATGGATAATAATTTGGACTTTAAGCAATGTTATAAAACGGACATAATAAATATGATGTGATAGCCATTACAGAGATGTGGTTACAGGATGACATGGATTGGGACCTGAATATTGAGGGGTATGTAACATTTACAAAGTGGAATGGTGGCTCTGTTAATTAATGATGGACCTTAGAAATGATGATCTCAGTTCAGGAAACCAGGATGTAGAAATAGTTTGAATTGAGATGAGAAATGATAAAGGCATGAAATCACTTGTGAGAGTGGTGTACAGGCCCCATAATTATAACCACATGGTAGGACAGGGTATAAGATAAAAGATAATTGGAGCTTGTCTGAAAAGAACTGCAATAATCATAGTATATTTTAATCTACATGTAGATTGCAAAAATTAGATGGGCAAAGGTAGCACAGATGAGGAGTTCAGAGGATGTTTTTGCAATTGTTTCTTGGAACAGCACATTCTGGAGCCAACCAGAGGGTAGGCTATACTAGTTCTGGTATTGTGCAATAAGATAGGATTAATTGATAATCTCATAGTGAACGGCACCCTAGGCAACAGTGATCATAACATGATCAATTTTACATTCAGTTTGAGAGAGGGAAGGATGCTTTCAAGACTAGTACTTTAAACTTAAATAAGGGTGACTATGAAGGCATGAAAGTGGAGTTATTGGAAATATGCTGAAATGATAGATCAATAGATGTTCAGTGGCAGACATTTAAAGGGATATTTCAGAATACACAAGATAGACACATATCAATGAGAAATAAAAATTCCAAGAAAAGGAGTCACCTGTAGTTAACTAAAAAGGTTTAGGATAGTATTAAACTTAAAGAAAAAAAGCATATATTTGCGCAAAGCCAAGTGGCAGAGGTTTGGAAAGATTATAAAGATCATCAAAAAATGAGAAAAAAATTGATAAGGAGGGAAAACATAGAGTATGAGCAAAAGCTAGCCAATAAAAAGGTGGACAATAAGTATTTCTATAGATATTTAAATCAGAAAAGAGTTAACAAAGTGAGCATTGTTCCTATAAAAAGCCTGTTTGGAATTGATCATGGAAAGTAGGACTATGACGAATGAACTTAAAAGTTCATTGCATCCGTCTTCACTATAGAGGACACAAATAACATCCCAGATACAGCTGTAAATCAGGAAATGGAAGGGAGGGAGGAACTCAGCAAAATTTCAAACACCAGGGAAGTGGTATTGAGCAAATTGTTGAGTCTGCAGAGTGAACGATCCTCTGGTCCGGGTGGACTTCACCCTTTGAAAGAAGTGTCTAATGATGCAGTTGATGCATAGGTTTTAATTTTTCAAAGTCCCCTAGATTCAGGGAAGGTTCCGTTAGATTGGAAAATCGCAAATGTAACTCCAGTTAGCCTAACATTAGTCAGGAAATATGTTAGAAGCCATTATTAAAGATATCATAGCAGTTGTCACTTGGAAAATTTCAAGGCAATCGGGCAGATTTAGTATCGGTTTGTGAAAGGGAAATCATGTTTGACCAATTTATTGGAGTTGTTTGAAGGAAACACATATAAACCGGATATAACTGTTGGATGTTCTTTCTTAGATCTCCAGAAGGCATTTTATTATGTGCCACATCAAAGGTTATTAAGTAAAATTAAAACTCCTGGTGAAGGGGGTAACATATTAGCATGGATTAACACAATACTCTAGATATCTTTTACCAATGGCCTATACAACTGAAGAATAAACTTTCTCGTTGTGCAATCAATTCCCTCACAATAAGCAATAATATTCTATTAACTTTCCCAATTAATTGCTGTGTCTGTATACTAACCTCTTGCGATTCATGCTCGGACACCCAGGTCCCTCATCAGATCACTCATTTAAGATGGATGAGGAGAAATGTATTCTCTCAGAGAGTCATGAGACTCTTGAACTCTTCTCCTCAAAGGCAGTGGATGCAGTCTTTGACTATTTTTAAGGCAGAGCTTGATAGATTAACAAGGGAGAAAAAGGTTAAGGGGAAAGGCAGGAATGCGGGGTTAAAGTTACAATCAGATCAACTATGATCTCATTGAATGGTGGAGTAAGAAGGAGGAGCTGAGTGGCCTAATAATTTCTGTGACAATATCAGATCAGCTATAGTTACATATCTCTCCTGAGTTTTACTTTCATCAAAGTGAATGGAAATAAGGGGAGATGTATAACAGGCAGCTGATCCAATACCATTTTGCATCAAAGTAAAGTTTATCTATTAGTCACAAGTAAGGCTTACATTAACAATGCAATGAAGTTACTGTGAAATTCCCCTAGTCACCACACTCCGGCGCCTGTTCGGGTCAATGCATCTAACCAGCACGTCTTTCAAACTGTGGGAGGAAACCGGAGCATCCAGAGGAAACCCACACAGACACGGGGAGAACATGCAAACTCCACACAGACAGTGATCCAGGCCAGGAATCGAACTGTGAGGCAGCAGTGCTAACCATTGTGTCACTGTGCCGCCCAAACCTCTGCTGAAGGAGACAAAAAAAAAGATTGATTGCAAACCAATGTTGCCAGTGTGTACATTTTTAAAACATTGTCCAAAGTCAAAATTACCCTCTTGGGAGTAGCAATATAAAATTGGTCTCTCATCTATTTTAACAGAATTATTAATAAGTTTTAATGCCACCAGTAAAATAAGGCAAAGTGAAATTCTGGTGACCACATTAAAGATTTATATGATAATATTGTTTCACTTCATTTCAATTCTTTTTAAGTGGTAGAAACATTCCATCTTTCTCCTTTGGTGTGGCCTCCTGAGGGGAGCTATTTTCCACGATAATATTTCTGACGTTCTAATGACATCCAGAACGGCACTGCAACACACGTCAAATCAGTCACCCGTGGATGAAGATTGCTAGTTTTTAACACACATTCTTTCAGAGTGTCAGAAATGGATTTCCAGGAACATCATTGATACTTACTGGGGGTGAATGGGTGCTAGGGCAAAACAGGTGACAGCAAAATGGCAAACTGTTTTAAACCTCTGCTGAAGAAGACAAAAAAATAAGATTGCTCGTAAACCAATGTTGCCAGTGTGTACATTTTTAAATCTTAACTGGGAGATCTGTGCTGTGGTGCATTGATGTGCACCAAAGCAAGTCACTGAAAACAGTATTGGTACTACAAACTATATTTTGTCTATATTATAGCTAATCACCGTAATGATCAAATAGAGTTTGTCATTTGCTTGCAACTGTTGGGCTGTAGTAACACATTTATCTTTCAAAAATAAAATAAATTTCTGCTGAAACCAATCTTGAGGGCATTTAAGGGTCAATTGCATTGTTGTGAGTTTTGGGACAAACTGCCTTTTAGGCGAGCTTGCGGAGAAAGTTGAAATGGAGTACACATTTCATTGTCTATGACAGTAAGGCATTCCAGCCAGATCAGCCAGACTGGGTCAAGACAGTTGATTTTATCCCACAAAGAACACTATTGAACTAGGTGAAATTTAATAGCAATCTAGTAGTTTCATGGCCTCCATCAATGAGATACATGCTTTATTCCAGATTAATTAATGGGCTGTATTTAAATTCCCCGACTGCTGTGGTGGGATTTGAACTCGTGTCTCTGGATTGCAAGCCAGTAATACAACCAATATACCAACATAAAACCTTAAAGTTTATTTATTAGACACAAGTAGGCTTACATTAATACTGCAACAACGATACTGTGAAAATCCCCTAGTCGCCACACTCCGATGCCTGTTTGGGTACACTGAGGAGGAATTTAGCATGGTCAATTCACCTAACCAGCACATCTTTCAGACTGTGGGAGGAAAGCCATGCAGACATGGGGAGAACATGCAAACTCCACACAGACAGTGACCCAAGCCAGGAATTGAACCCGGGTCCCTGATGCTGTGAGGCAACAGGGCTAATCACTGTGCCGCCGTGCTCTATGTTCCCCATATTCCCCATTCTCCATATCAAGCATAACAAGATGACAACTTCTGTTTCCAGCTGGCTTACAATGTCCTTTCAGATGAGGCCTGAGTTGAACAGAAGGTTATGCAACCAAGGCAGGTGGTTGGATTAAGATATCGATCAGCCATGCTCTAACAGAATGGCAGAGCAAACTTGAGAATTGGTCTGTTACTGTTCCTGTGTTCCTATCAACCAGCGGTTTGAAAATCTTAGGGCAGGAATCTTAGGAGATGCTACCAAAGGGAGCACAGAACAGTTGGGTTATTTCTCTTGATTTTGGATGGTTGTTTTAAGTACGATTGAGAATAATAAAAAGGAGAGCGCTTTTTTCCTTTCCTACTGAATCACATGAATTAGAACAAATTTTTAAAGAATGTTAACCAATTCATGAACAACACTGCAGAAAGGTCAACAGGCTTAGAATCTCATACTTGGGAGGAATGGAACATTGTCTACCAGAGGTTTTTTTTGGTACCTTTTGGTGCTTTAATTCTAATCAAAAAAGCCAATTGAAATTAAGTGCAATCATGATCCCCACGCGCGACAAACCAGGTCCAAGTTGACAAGACAAGACATTGCATCCCATCTTGGCCTCGATCAAACAAGATCCAAGCTGACAGGATGAGGCATTGCACCCCCTCACACACTTGATCTAATGTTTCATCTTAGCTAAAAGGCCAAAATAGCTTTGAAAAATTGCATCAGGTAAAGCCTCAGTTTAATGTCATTGGCTCCCCTGATCCTTTACGCTACCCTAGCTTAGGCAAAGAGTTGGTGCTCTGAAAAACTGTTCGTTGAGTGTTGTAAAGTAGCAGCTAATTACCTTGGGGGGGTGGGGGGCGGGTGGTGAGGGGAGTGGGGACTCCTTTATGAGCAGAACTATCCCTCCTCTAATTGAGTAGGTATTTGACCTTTCTTCCTCATTGACTCACCTGGTTGTGATTTAGCAGATGTTAACCAGTGTATGTTGTTCACCTGTATTCAAGATGTTGCAGGATCCATCCATCCATACAGTGATATGGAGCAACAACTGAAGAGATAGCAATCATTGCTGATATGTTTAGCACCTTGGGTGTCATCAACCTTTTGCACACGGGGATAAAGGGCCCAGCCAATAATCACCAGGCGAAACTGCAAAGGTTTCCATTAACCTAATGTGGAGGTGGCCTATGATGTAAAATGAAGGATCTTACAGGTGAATCGATATTTGATTCCATCCTCGGCTATCCTCTCTGGCTGCAGCATTGAGGGACGATGCAAGAATAGTTGATGGGGTATTTGGAGTAGCCAGAAAACATGGATCATGATGGGGTTGGACAATTCCCAGCCTGTCATCGCAAATCATAAAAAAGGCCGTTTCTGCTTTGTTGTTATTTTTCCAACTCATGAAAACATTTCTTAACCTTCTACCCTCATGTACTAATGGTGGATACAATTTCAAACCTTTGATGATTTTTCTTCTGCATGTGAATTAGGAAGTCTATGTCATCCTGACGATCAACTTTTCCATATCTATTTGACTGTACAATATTGCTGTGTCAACTTTCCTGGAAGCTTTCAGCATCAAATCTCTTGAGGTTTGCAGGTGGTTTATCTGGATTGGTTTATTTTTTTCTTCCAGTTCCTGTGAATTAAATGGTGATAACCATAGCTCATCTGAGATTGGTTTGCTAAATCCGCAAGCAATGAGTATCATGGTGCAATTTCTATACTTTTTAAACCTCTTCGCCTTACCTGAACAGCTCCTCTGTTGAAGACTCCTACACTCAGAACCCAGAATGTTGCTGCACTCTGAATGCTACAAATTTGATTCTGTGAGACAACAATAATCCAGCAGCGAATTTGCCTCTCCAGCCCAAGAGCACACCTGGGCTTCCTGTCCAGGTTCATAAACTAAGAATGGTCACTCAAGTCATTACTTACAATGGAGGAAGGGCACTGGGACTGGGCAAAACATGAGAGGGAAACATTGGAGATAATTGATGCACCACAGCTTTTTAATGTTTCTGAGGTCCTGGATTAAGGGGGGCGATTCTCCTATCCTGACGCGCATGTTTTTTGGTGCGTCAGGATGGGGGAATCGCGTGTCGGCCATTTTGCAGGATTCGTGCATGCGTTCCTGATGCATGCGCATCTCCCACAGCCAGAGGAACAGTCACAATAGGACCCGTGCTGGAAACTGGCAGAAAGAGAGGTAAGTGATTTAAATCTTTAAAAAAATGTATTTTAAATGTAGTTTAAATGTCATTATCGGGCCGGAACGTGCCGAGCCCGATAGCATCTCCCAGCCCGCCAGGAGTATTTCACTCCAGAGGGGGGTTTAGAGTAGCTCCCCACATCCAGGGAACTAGCGGGAGACCCCGCTGGAGCGAAGGGGGACAATCGGGACCCTCCAGGGGGTCGGACAGTGGGGAGGTGGCGCCCCCTAAGAATGGGCACCCTGGCAGTGCCAGCCTGTATCATTTGGCACTGCCCAAGGGGCAAAGTGCCCATGCCCAGGGGACCTTGGCACTGCCCACCAGGCATCGGGCAGTGCCAAGGGGCAGGGGCTTATTGTGGGCAGGGCCTAGGGAGCGATCAGGGGGGGGGGGGGCGTCCTGTTGCCACTCTGCAGACAGCGATCTGGATGAGCTGGGAGGGGTGTGGTCTGCCGGGGGAGGGCCTGCCTCCCAGAGGGGGGGGGATCTGCCTCCGGTGGGGGGTCAGTGGCAGAGGGGGGATCTGCCTCTGGTGGGGGGTCAGTGTCAGAGGGGGGATCTGCCAGGGTGAGGGGGGATGGGGAGATCACCACTGCTGGGTGGGAAGGTGGGGAGCTGAACATTGGGGTGCTCCTGGATTGGGGGTTGGTTGGGGCTGGCCTGGGTATGCTTGCGGGGACTGCGATCACGCTATGGGGGAAGGGGATAGCTGGAGGGGTGGCACTGCGAAGGTCCCAGGCTGACCAGCGATTGAGCTGGCTAGCAAACGGGAGACTGACAGATTGGGGCCACTGCGCATGCGCAGAGTTCCATAGCTGTCAGCCTCTGGCATGAATAGGGCCATCCCCCACCTCTGGTTTTTTATTGATATTCACAGTTGTGACCTCTGCATTGCACAGAGTGTGGGAGATTCATGTCTGAAGTTGCACTGAAGAAAGTCGTGATCTAGACCAGTTTTCTCACCAATTCAACGCTTTTGGAGAATTGCCCCCAACTATTCTGGGATCAGATAGAAAAAGTGTAAGTAATAGGGGAAGACCAAAACAATTGCCAATACACTGATATTGCAATGTTCCTTCCAATGTCCTGCTGAAAAATTGTTTTTATTCTCGATCCAGCAATTATCAAAATATTTACAAGCGTATCAGTTTGCCCATTGGAAGTAAGCATAGCAGTGGTTGCTATATATAAAACTGACTGAGCTAGATATTGACTTTGTGTGATGGTGTAAAATGGGTGAGAGTGAATTGGCAGCTCATTTCACATCACCCTCCATTTTCATTTCCACTGATGTCTTTGGAAATGAACATCAGAAGAGATGCAAAACAGCTTGCTGACTCACCGTCACCCTTTTTACGCTGTTGCTCAAAGTCAAGATCTACTCCAATGTGTTGCGGCAAAAATCCAGATCGAAATTTTGAATCCAGTAACTGGGAATTCCGACAGCAAAATTTGCATTTGATTTATTCCAGTTTACACAAGCTGCTTCCTCTAAATGATCCAAACTGGGATTCTCAAATACTAAAAGACTTTATGGACAGCTTCATAACCTTCACAGACTTGCATGTCATCCTGCCACTGCCTATAGCTCCTACATGTAGCTTGTGCCACATCTTGGTTTCATAATCCACTCAGTTGACCCCCCGAGGTCATCAGCACTTTTGCATAGTGCTCTGGCAGCCATCTGATCATTGAGTGCTATTCCTTTTTTGAATTGCACCAGTCCAAAAACAGACACTAAGTGCCAGCTCTTAGTCTCAACTGCATCTTCAGAAGCAGAGTTGGGCATGGACAGATCCTGAAAGAGCCTCATTAAATGTAACATTGCATGTTTGGCAGGTCTGATGTGATTCTCTGTTGGGAATAGGGGAGAGAGAATAGAAAATAAAGAAATTTTCCTTCAGAGAATCACCAAAGGCCAACAGTAAAAATGAAAAATGGTGAAGCAGCACAGAATCAGTCTGCATCTGTAAAACATATATTTGAGTGTATATTCTTCATCAAAATTCATGATCGCAGGGAACTGTGCTAAGAGCTCAACTGTTCACATGATATATTAATAATTTGGATGAGGGAATTAAATGTATTATTTTCACATTCGCAGATGATACAAAGTTGGGTGGGAGGGTGAGTTGTGATGAGGGAGTGGCATGGTGGCACAGTGGTTAGCACTGCTACCTCACAGTGCCAGGGGCCCGGGTTCGATTCCTGGCTTGGATCACTGTCTGTGTGCAGTTTGCACATTTTCCCTGTGTCTGCGTGGGTTTCCTCCGGGTGCTCCGGTTTCCTTCCACAGTCCCAAGATGTACAGGTTAGGTGAATTGGCCATGCTAAATTCTCCCTCAGTGTACCCGGACAGGGGCCGGAGTGTGGCGACTGGGGGATTTTCACAGTAACTTCATTTTAGTATGAATGTAAGCTTACTTGTGACACTAATAAATAAACTTTAAACAAGACTGTGATAATGTCTGGAGATGCATGACCCAGACAGATGCCGGAGTGTGGCGACTAGGGGATTTTCACAGTTACTTCATTGCAGCAATAATGTAAGCCTACTTGTCACGAGTAAATAAATTTAGATAAAGTTAAGATGCGGAGATGCTTTAGCGTGATTTAGACAGGTTGAGTGAGTGTGCATATGCATGGCAAATGCAGTATAATGTTGATAAATGTGAGGTTATCTACTTAGGAATTAGGAAAACACTCAGTGAGACTTTGGTGTCCTCATGCATCAGTCGGTGAAACTAAGTGCGCAGGTACAGCAGGCAGTAATGAAGGCAGATGGTATGTTGGCCTTCAGAGCAAGAGTAGATTAATGTAGGCAAAGGGATTTGGTGAGGCCACACCTGGAGTATTGTGTGTGGGTTTGGTGTCCTTATCTGATGAAGGATGTTCTTGCTATCGAGGGAGCGCAGCAAAGGTTTACCAGGCTGATTCCTTAGATGGCAGGACTGCAATATGTCGGTTAGGATTATATTCATTTGAGTTTAGAAGAATGAGAGGGGATTTCATAGAAACGTATAAAATTCTAACAGGATGAGATAGGATAGATTCAGAAAGAATGGGCCCGATTCTCCCATCCCCACACGCACGTTTTTTGACGGGTTGGGATGGGAGAATCACATGTCAGCCATTTCATGGGATTCGCGGATGCGTTCCTGGAGAACATCTGGAGACAGGTGCAGTTGGGACTGCGCTGGAAACCGGCGGGAAGAGAGGTAATTAATTTAAATCTGTTTTTAATGCATTTCAAATGTGATTATCAGGGCCGGCACGGGATTCTCCCAGGTCTGATAGCATCTCCCACTCCACCAGGAGTATTTCACTCCAATGGGGTTTTGAGTAGCTCCCCATGTTTGGGGAACTAGCGAGAGATTCTGCCGGAGTGAAGGGGGGGCAATCGGGCCCTGTCCCCAGGGGGTTGGGCAGTGGGAGGCTGGTGACCCCTGGGCATGGACACCCTGACAGTGCCAGCCTGTGACCCCTGGTACTGCCCAAGGGGCAAAGTGCCCATGCCCAGGGAGTCCATGCCCCCACACTGGGCATGGGGCAGTGCCAAGGGTGCGGGGCCAAGGGGGCAAGGGCTTGGGGCCTAGGTGGAATGGGCGCAGAGCCTAGGAGGGTAGGGGAGGGGCTTAGATGGTGCAAGGAGGTGGGGCCATGAGGGTGGGGCCTTGGGGCCGGGCCTGGGGGCAATGGGCAGGACCTATTGTGGGTAGGTCCAAGGGGGGGAGCCTATTGTAGGCAGGGCCTAGGGGGCAATCAGTGAGGGTGAGGGGTTCCACTGCCACTCTGCATTGGGACCAGTCGGGGCTGGAGGGAGGCCAGTGATCGGGGGAGGCTGGGGTGGTTGGTCTGCCGGGGACGGAGGGGGGGGGGGGTCTGCCTCCTGGGGGGAGACTTCCTCCTGTGGGGGGTGGTCTCCTTCATGGGGTGGGTCTGCCAGGGGGGTGGGGGGATCGCCATTGCTGGGGGTGGGTGCTGGAGATCGGGGTGCTCCAGGACGGCGGCTCGAGTATGGCCCAGGAATGTTTGTATGAGCCGTGATTGGACCACGATCGGGCCGTGGGGGGTCTGGAGGGGCAGTATTGCAGTGGTCCTGGGCTGGCCAGCGATCGAGCTGGCCAGCAAACTACAATCTATTGGATCGGGGCCACTGCGCATGCGCAGAGGCCCGGAACTGTCAGATTCCGGCATAATAGGCCCTGCCCCCCTCTGAGCTTTTTATTCACGATTGTGACCTCTGCATTGCACAGCGTGTGGGAGATTCGGGTCTGAAGTTGAACTAAAAAAACAGTTGTGATTTACACCAATTTTCTTGCCAATTCAGCACTTTTGAGAGAATCACCCCCCCCCCGCCCCCGCCCCGCCCCCCCCCCCGCCGCCATGTTCCCAATGGTGGGGGAGTCCAGAACTAGGCATCATAGTCTGCAAATAAGGGTAAACCTTTTAGAACTGAGGTGGGGAGTAATTTCTTCACCCAGAAAGTGTGGAATTCACGACCACAGAAAGTAGTTGAGGCCAAAACATTGTGAGATTTCAAGAAGGAACTAAATATAACTCTTGGAGGTAAAGTGATCACGGGATATGGGGGGAAGGTGGGATCAGGGTATTGAATTTGATGATCAGCCATGATCATAATTAATGGTGGAGCAGACTCGAAGGGCTGAATGGCCTACTCCTGCTTCTATTTTCTGTGTATGAATGTTTGTATACATGATCGTAAACATTTGAGAGGGAGGGATCAACATTGACAGCACAAGATAAAAAATAGACCTCCTACCACCTACCATCCATTCTCATTTGATGAATCAATACTCCTCCATCTCGGCTACCACTTGGAAGAAGCACTGAGGATAGAAAGGGCACCGAATGCACTCTGCGTGGGGATCTTTAGTATTCACCTCCAGGAATGGTTCAGTAACACCATTGCTAACCTAGCTAGCTGAGTTCTTTCTGAAAGACACATCTGAAACTAGGCCTGCTATGGGTGGTGAGAGCACCAACAAGAGGGAATAAAACTTCCTTGACATTGTCCTTGCAAACCTATTTGTCACAGATGCATCGTCCCATGCCAATATCGGAAGGAGTGACCACCACATTGTTTGTGTACAGATGAAGTCCTATCTTCAAACTGAAGGTGCCCTCCATTGTGTTACATTGTATTAGCATTGTGAAAATTGGGACAAATTCAGAACAGGTCAAGCAGCTCAAAACCTGGCACCATGAGATCATCATCAGCAGCAGGATTGTATTCCACCACAATCTGCACCATCTTTATGTGACATATCCCTCACTTGCCCACCATTAAGCCAGGTGCTAAAGCCTGTGTGTAAAAGCAGATTCCAGGAGCAGCAACAGGCATATCTAAAAATGAGATGTCAACCTGGTAAAGCTACATGCATGCGAAATAGCAAATGCAGCCTACAAGAGACAGAGCTACATGATCCCACACCTAATGGATTGGGCCAAAACTCGACAGAGCTGCCACATTCAGTCATGAATAGCAGTGGCCAACTAAATGACTAATTGAAGGAGAAGGCTCCTTGACCATTCCCATCCTCAATGATGAGGGGACCAACACACAAGTGCACAAGAAATGGCTGGAGCGTTTGCAACCACTGCAAGCGCATCAGAACACCACCTGCAAGTTCCCCTCCCAGGACACACCCCATTCTGTTTGGAAACATATTACCATTCCTCGATCGTCACTGAATCATAATCGTGGAGTTCCCTACCTAACAGCACTTTGGTGTTCCCATGCCATATGATTGGAATGGTTCAAGAAGGTGGATCAGCACCATTTTTTCATGAACAACTAGCCCTAGGTAATAAATGTTGATCATGGCAGCAAAGAACAGGTACAAAAAGCTGTAAATTTGTATTTTCATTTAATTTGCAGGTACTGATTAACCAGCTGCATACGTTCAGCATTTTTTATTCTGCTTTCTACAATTTGCACATAAAGCTGAACTTTAATTTGCTCATAATTTCTTTGGATTTTAAATTGTGCTTGTTTTTATTCATTCTGCCCAGGCAGAAATACAATAATGTCACTAAACAATCGAGGTTTCAATTATTTGTTTCACAATTAACCTGAAAACAGGAAGTGAATGTGTCCGAAATATTTTGGTCACGGGTAACATGCAGTGATCCATTTTCCAAAGGTTTGAGAGGTCTGCTTCTAAATTATGGAGTGCTCAGATAACAATGAATTATTTAATGGGTGTCTGCTTTGGATCAAAATCCAGAGATGAAAAGAATACAGATGTCACTGAATGCTTGTGAGTACTTATTGTTAGACTACCTAAGAATGTACTAAGTCTCCTGGATGATTTAAAATGTTGTGTGTATTGTGAGGTAATAATTATTTAACTTATTTGTGAATAATAAAAGAAGGTACAAGGAGAAAGTGCCCTGCATCTACGTAGTCCTTTACAAAATATTCCTTCTTCAAACAAAAGATTGCTTGCATTAGTTGTCCAATTGTATGAGATCAATAATAATATAAGGTTGAGGTGTATAGGAACATCTGTAGAGACCCAAGAAAGTCCAACTTTTACCATAAAGCACCGGTGAAACCATACCTAATGTTTCATCTTCAAAGAAGACAACTGAAGCTGTAAACCAATCTTGATAATGATTTAAGTCAACGCACAAGGTAAGCCCTCATATTATTTCACAAATCTAGTTATGTTGAAGAACTCATGCTGATCACGTTTCTGCTGTTCTCCATCAGGAGGCCAATTTATCTTGACAGACCTGAACATTTCTGGGTGCAGAAGAGTACTGATGACCGTACATACATGAGTTGGAACAGCTCCTGTGAAAGAGTAAGCTATGGAGGTTCTTCTGGAATGAAGTTTTTGGAGCTAGGGGCCACCCACTCATAAAGAGCAGTGTTGAATACCTTGGAGATGGTAGAAAAGCCCCTATGGCATGAAACGTAATGTCCTCTACCCCTCTCCCCATCCATCTGGGGGGGTGGGGGGGGGGAGGGGGTGCTATTTAATCTGACGGGTGGGTCGGAAGGCCTTTCTTCTTCCAAACTCCCCCTATTAAATCATGGACAGGTGAATGTTGAAATCGGCCCTCCTGCAGCGAGACTAATTGAGGCCTTTAAGTGATCAATTCAGGGCTTCATTCTGTCACTGCTGGTATTCTACTAGCGGATGTTGGCACGCCACTATGTATACTTGATAGTCTGCCTGCAGGCTGATCAGGCACCAGGATTCTCCAGCCCTGCCTGCTTCTGGGATCATCTGGTCCAACTGAGGTCAATCGACATTGGGCTGGTCCACCACATCCCCCCCGTGGTAGATCCCACAATAGCAGATCCAGAAAATCAGTGGCATGGAATGACCCCACGGGAAGACCCACCTACCTTCCACAACAATATCCCTCCCCCACTCGCAGGAGCATACCAGTTGGCCCACCCCACTTACCTCTTCAGCGGGTATTCAGTGCTGCACACGGTCCCAGGTCTATTGCAGTCCCAGCAGTGGTGCTGCTGGGACTGGAGAATTATTGGCCCTCAAGTTGACAGACAGTTCTTGGAGGCGGAACCTTCACTTTGAAAGGACCAGGAACCCCAGTGACAGGCAGGTAAGTACCTGATTCAGATTTAATTCCATTGGAGCTCTTAGACACTCATGGCTACGGTGGGATTGCCACCAGCTTTCCAGCCAGAGAACTGAGCCACTGCCATTAAATTCAGCCCAACATCTCTTGTGTGCATCAAACTTGGGAGCAATAGAAGAAAAAAGTTACTAGTCCCAAGAAGGCTGCCAATGTAAATTCTGCTGAAATTTTCTTTAATTTTATAATGTTGCCATACACAGTACTTTGACTGTGCTGCAGTTTTCAGCTTAGGGTAACAATTTATCACACACCAATGTAACAACTTGGCATGTGCACTTCAAGGTTATAGGCATGCAATGTTTTACTAGGTGTTATGATCTGTTTCGGGAACAGTAACTTGTTTGTTTAAAGTAGACAGAGTTTGAAATCCAAGTTACCCACTTAGGAGAACGAAGCCACAAGATTCCACAGTTTTAAACAAACAAAATAGGCTTTTACTATACAAAATAAAACAATGTACAAGATCTATTTTACACTCTGACATTCAGAATTAACTTGGAGTAAATGCGAATTAACAGGAAAGCTGCGATTGAAAATGAAAAACTGTATATTAAATGACAGATGCAACCAAGCCCAATTCCACAGATCTTTCAGCAACCTGTCCAGACATCAGTGACCATTATGAAGCACAAAACCTCATTAAAATTCTGTCTCCCTCATGGGGGATTTTAATATTTCTCTTTTGAAGATCCAGCCTTTTATTTCTTTCAAAAGCGACTCCGATTTGGATTGCATCAATGACTGTTCACTTCTCAATGGTTCAATCTCCCCTCTTGAGACTACATTCCACAGAATTCCAAAAGTCACACCCCTGCCTCTAATTCCCAGCACAATTCCAGCTCTTCTGCCTATCATTTAGCTTCACTAAGCTGTCACTGTCCACGGGTTTCTCCAAACTCCAATCTCCCAGCTGCACTGAGCTATAAATTGCTCCCATGACATCTTCTGAGCCCTATTTGCCTGCAGCCTGTTAACAGTTCCTAAGGGTTTTCTGAGCCCTACTTGCCTGCCATTTTCCAACAGCAGCATCTCTTTGGTCTAGGGTCTTTTCCTTCACTGCAGAACACTTGTAAAAATTGAAACCAGAGTATCTTCTTAAGCTCCATGGTCATGTAATTGTTCAGGATGCACTGAATGCTTCAAATTAGTTCAGCTTTAACTTTAAAGGCAAAACATCTCTCTGGACAGCACTTCTTAGCAAGTAGTATTGGTGTCACATCTCCAGCTCTCCAGCTAAGTAAACCCATCTGCTCAATCTTTTGGTCTCAAAGGGATCTATTTTACCATTTTGATTCTAAGTGCTGGGCAGATTTGAAACTGGGAGTGTTTCAGATCTGACTTTTAGACCCGTTCTCAGACGCCCCAATACGCACTCTGCCTGAAAAAATATCAGCGATTCTGAATTGTGCTGCAGAAGCCTGTGGGTGGGGCTTAACGCGCCCAAAACCTTGCAGCTCTGATTGGTGCCTTCAACTGCGCCTGCGCAGAAAATAATGATAGAATGCGGCTCCTCTGCTACATCACTCCCGGGTCGGATAATGCCTCCCCCTGGCCCCCACAGACATTGCCTCACCGCTACAACATTACTGACCCCCTTAACCCCCCACCCCCCACCACTTAGACTGTATCGACCAACAATAAATGACCGATTGATCCACTTTCCCCCTCACTGAATACAGGCAGAGTGGCAGCGGACTCCCCCCCCCCCCCTCCCAAACGATCTCAAGCAGAAAGCCTCACTTACTGCCTCACTAACTGGAGCGTCTGACGGGGGGTATGCACACACACTTATCATTAGCACACAGTAGCACAGTGGTTAGCACTGCTGCTTCACAGCTCCAGGGACCTGGGTTCGATTCCTGGCTTGGGTCACTGTCTGTGTGGAGTTTGCACATTCTCCTCGTGTCTGCGTGGGTTTCCTCCGAGTGCTCCGGTTTCCTCCCACAGTCCAAAGATGTGCGGGTTAGGTTGATTGGCCTTGCTAAAAAAATTGCCCCTTAGTGTCCTGGGATGCGTAGATTAGAGGGATTAGCAGGTAAAATATGTTGGGATATGGGGGGAGGGCCTGGGTGGGATTGTGGTCGGTGCAGACTCGATGGGCTGAATGGCCTCTTTCTGTACTGTAGGGTTTCTAAGATTTCGATGAATCAGACTTTTGTAGAGCATGTCTGTTTCGCGCCGAATCTGGATGGGCGAACACGGTGGGGAAAGGGGAAAGTGCCGGTAAGATTGGGCGTGCAGCCCATTAAGTCAATTTAAATAAATGGTCATCGCCCCTGTTTCAGGCACGTCCTGATCGTGGCCATTTTCGGGCTTTGGTAAAGGGGGAAACAGCGTGGAGGTGGGTGCGCTTTTGCGCTACTCGCCTCACGCCTGACTTTACCAAGTTTTTGTGCCTGAAAACAGGCGCAACGTGATGGTAAAATCCGGCCCAATATTTTAAATGCGATAGACTCCAAGTTGCTTTTTGCTTTTATTCCATTTTCTGCACTTCAATCTTCCCAGAACTTCAAATTACCTCAAAAATATTATCATGAGCCATGAACTAGATACTCGTCACACAGGGCACCAAACATTATGGCAACAGTGAGGTGTTTGCAAAAAGCAACAAACACCAATCACACCGCCAACATTACCTGCATGCTGCATGTTCACAGACTCACACAAGATGGTTTCCAATCTGGGTACTTGGCTGGAACACATCTTTTCTCATGTTCCTCATTTCAACATATGTCTCTTTACTATCTGTTTTCAGAAGGCTGGATGTAATGCAGTTCATACAAACAGGACATGAATCATCTAATCTATGTCACGACTCATTAAGAGAAGAGAACCTAGGAGAAATTAAATGATGAATTCAAAAACTACCCAAGCTTATGGCTGATATATTTTTCTTTCTCATTCCTTATCTCTTTATTCGCTCATCCATACACTCCCTGTTGTTTAATGGACATTGGAATCCAAGTGGTTAATTAATGCTCTTTTGTGGAAGGAAACCTATTCTTCTTACTCAATCCGACCTACATTTGACTCCTATCCCACCAATCAACCTGATTGACAGCTTTCTGAATTCACTCAAACAACTGCAGGGAATAATAGGAGTGGTTCAAGAAAGCCCACCATTGCCCTTTCAAGGTCTACGAGGATGGAGGGATGAATAATAAATGGCAGTTTCGCTCGAGACACACAAATCTCGAGAATAAGTCAAAAAAGTGGCTTGTCAAGCAAATTCTGCTTAAGAGTTTCTTGTTGCCATCATTCTATAATAAGCTTTTCTTCTACTTCTACAGTTGCATAAGAGCAGCAGATGTCTGGCCTTGCCTGAGAATCTCACAGCACTCTGTGTCATCCATTCCCACAGGGATAAAGCAACAAAACAGCTGCATCCATACTACAGGGATCAATTAATGTGTGTCAAGAAGGAGCACTACACCTAACAGAGAATAAGAATGAAGACAGATAAGTACAGATGGAGTTGGAGGAGCTGCAACCTGTTGGCCAGATGCCCGGCTCAAAAGCTCATTCAGGAATTGGAAATCCAGAAATGCACTTAGTTAAGAATGCAGCTTACAGAGCCACACAAGAACTTATCAACAATCCTTCTCAGAGCAATATCCGAGGAGGACTCCACATCCTGTTCATTTGAGATGTTCCATATCTACCTACTGAGCCACAGACTAGCTGAATTTCAGGACCCTCTGTAGCAAAGCCTCCCCTGGCGCAATCCGAAGCTCAGGCAATGTTGTGCCATGATTGGGGCTTGGGTTATAACAGTCAGGAAGCACGTAATGCAAAGCTTCTCAGCTCTCTGGCAGCTTCTTCTCACACTGAAAATTGGATAGACTCCACCTGTACTTTAGAAATAATCCAGCTACATGTAGGAACATAGGACTGAGGAGCAGAAGTAGGCCATTCAGCCCTTCAAGCCTGCTCCACCATTCAATAAGATCATGATTGATCTAGTTGTGGTCTCAAGTTCACTTTCCTGTCTTACCCCATAATCCTTCATGCTTTTGTCTATCAAAAATCTGTCTAACTCTGCCTTGAATAAATTCAATAACCAGGCCTTCACGGCTTACTGAGAAAAATAAATCTACATAGTAATGACCCTCAGAGAGAAAAACATCCCCTCACCTCTGTCTTAAAAGGGAGATCTCTTATTCTTCAATAGTGTCTCCTAGTTCTTGTCTCCCCACAAGTGGAAACATCCTCCTGGTGTCTATCAAGTCCCCTCAGGATTTTTTGGGTTTCCTCTGGGTGCTCTGGTTTCCTCCCACAGTCCAAAGATGTGCGGGTTAGGTTGATTGGCCATGCTAAAATTGCCCTTAGTGTCCTGAGATGCGTAGGTTAGAGGGATTAGTGGGTAAATATGTAGGGATATGAGGGTAGGGCCTGGGTGGGATTGTGGTCGGTGCAGACTCGATGGGCCGAATGGCCTCTTTCTGTGCTGTAGGGTTTCTATGATTCTATTTCTATGATTCAATAAGTTCACCAATCATACTTCTAAACACCAATGGGTATCACTAATAACTCTAGGAGTCAGCTGTAAAGAAACAGTGCTTTACTGCCCAAAATAAAGTAAAAGCAAAATCACAAGTCTGTGGTGAACACAAACAGTTGCCAACCAGGACAATATAATAATGCACCCACTCAGGGGCCTGCTTTGTACAGGGCTCAGTATAGGAGCTCCACTTGGTGAGTTAATTATCAATCCCCAGGGAGCTCATATTCAATGGATCCTACAGGGAGATCAATCAATGATTCCCCATTCAAGTCCTAAGCAGAATTTTTCCATCCCGCCTGCCATGAGAGTCATAGCGGGCAGGACAGGACTACGCAAATGTCCATTGACCTTAGGCGGTCTTGGGGCGAGCGCGGCTTGAAAATCCTGCTTCTGGAGATTATCACAGTAACAATGGGTCATATAAATGACATGGACAGAATGTATTTGCTTTCTTTCTGCCCATAATCAGTATGTTTTGTATGGAGAAAGGAAATACCTACTCTTTGTAGTCCAAATGCAAAGGTCACTTGATATATGGCAGTCATCTCAATAGCTTGTTTATGTTCAACTTTTAAAAGTATTAACTCAAATGTTCATAATGTGACATGCCTATACCGGACATGAGATAAAGCAATAGTGAGAACTGACTGAACCATCCCGAGATCTGTCTTCTAATATTTTCCAGAACCTCTTTGAGCAATAGAATTTTCCACATAGAATTCCAAGGAAAGTAGTCAGCATTGGTGGGCTTGGCCTAAGTACAGGTGTGGCATTGTAAGGGCCAGTTCTACTGGATAGCCTAAGGCGCTTATATTATAAATGGTGAACGTCAGCTTCACAAAGAAACTTGAGTAAGGGACCAGATGACAACCCACTATACCCAGCAAAATTTCAATATGCTGAGCGGAGAAGAACAATTGGTGAGAAAAGGTGAGTGTTTGGGTGGGGTTGGAGGAGGCAGGGTGGGGGTGGTGGTGGTGGCAGGGGGAGCTGCTTGAAGCAAATCTTGCATTTTCACTGGAGAGATGCTGTTGTTGAACTGGTGGAGCCCAGTACTTATGACCTTTTCTTACAGTTGTCAGGGAAAAAAACAATCAGGAATTGTCATCACTCAGTGTTACGCTGCATGCAAATGGAGTGCCATTGAAGTTAAGCTGCTACATACACACTGTCTGGGTATTCTTCCTGCCTTTATGCTATTTTCTAATATTCAAGTAATGAATCTGTGCTGCCTTTTCCCCAGTTTGCTTTGAAGAAAATGCACATTGTTTTTTTTTAAGTTGAAAATTGGCCATTTAAAGCATTTAAGGAAGAAAACAGGTTTTTTTTTAATGTTTCTGCAGGTTTTGAAAATGTGTTACTAAGTGTATAATGATAACAGTAATAACATAAAGATGCAAAGGCATGATTAATACAGTAGTTTAGAGAAATGTTGATTCCCAACTATTGCTTTTATATAATCAGTGTTATAAATAAGCAGGGCAGATTACACTGCCAACCATTGATTATCTTTTGTGTACCTGGTATAAAATATTCATGCTCTTCGCTGTCTCTTTTGCATATTGTGAATAATGAGCCAGGTAAAACTCATTTAGAAAAAGCTACTGGCTGGTATTAAATAAAACATAGCACAGATGCTCATTGATGAAGTCTATCAGTAAAATCAGGGATAAATGACTGCAGACATCTCCAATCAATACTTCACATCTCGGAACACTGTCAACAATGTTTTGCATTATATCCTGAGTGCAGTTTAGTCAATCTGTAAGCACCATTTACACTAGAAGCTAAATCAGAAATTATTTCAAACTAAGTTGACTTACCAGACTGTTGGTAAGAAAATAACAAAATAACTCGCATTGAAATATCTCCTTTCACAGCCTCAAGTAGATGGGTGATAATCTCCCAATGAGCTTCACAGCCAATGGAGTATTTTTGGAATGCAGTCAATGATATAATTTCAAGATAAGTCACATACAGCTAGCTCTCACAAATAGCATTGAGATAAATCATTGGATAATATGCGGACAAACTTCCCTGCACTTCTCTGAGTATGTTATTTTCTTTTATTCTTTCATAGGAGCCCTGATTTTCTGGGCCCGATCTCCATTGGTGCAAATCCCTGTTATCCATTAACTCTCATGAGAACGAGAAGGCCAAAACAGGATTTGCAATGGCAAGATCTGCTTGAGATTTCCCCAACACGCCCCCCAGGCACCACTGGCAACATAATCAGGCTCATACCCAGTGAGGGCGTTAACCTCATGACCATTAATTTAAATGGGTTTAAATATATTTGAATGACTCGTGTCGTAGCTTCCGGGGTCATCAGATGTTCCCTCTTGCCGGTGTGATGTCATGCCAGAAGGAATCACTACTTCTTTCCAAAAATGGAAACCAGTCGTGATGACGAGGCTGGGGGCTCAGAGGTGAATATAGCCCCCCAGCGGCGAGGGACATGGCTGGGCAATGCCCCTGGCACCCGGGTGGTGCCAATTTGTGGATGCCGACAATGGTGGTGGGCTGAGGGGGGAGGGGTGGGGGCATTGAAGCCCTGATGCTGGCAATGATGGTTGGTGGTCTTCACTTTCACTCTGAGATGGGGCGATCTCCATAGAGCCAGGTTTGCTGGCTCTATCAGCATCTACCCTGTCAGAATGACAGCGCAAAGCACACCCCCTGCTTTTTTTTTGCCAAAGTGTCTGAAGATCTGGAGTGAAAATCTGGATGTGTTTCTGGGAAGAAACACACCAGTTTTCAGTCAGAACCTGACACTCCCTTTTTTTTTGGAAAATTCCATCCCGAGTCTAGAGTATCACTGGCCAGGCCAGTGTTTGTTGCCATGCCCTTGAAGTGACTGGCTTGCGAAACCATTTCAAGGGCAGTTATGAGTCAAGCACATTGCCATGGGTCTGGAGTCATGCATGGGCTAGTCTAGGTTTAATGTGGAGATGCCAGGTTTGGTCAGAGAAGGGTGGCAGATTTCCTCCCCTAAAGGGATATTAATGAACCAGTTAACAATTGATGTTATTTTCATGCACATTATTACTGAGACTAGCTTTCAATTCCAAGTGATGAATTGAATTCAATTTCCTCCAGGTGCCATGTCACCAGAGCATTAGTCTAGGCCTCCGGATTACAAATCAGTAATATTACCACCCTGCCACCGTCTCTCTCACTCCCACAGGTGTCATGGGGTTTTTCTTACATCAGCTTGGAGATGGGAAACAGAGCCTCAGTTTAATGTCTGATACAAAAGACCATACTTTTGACAGTGCATCACTCCCTCAGGACTGTATTAAAATTTAGCCTAAATTTTTTATTTGAGGCAAAAAATAATGTCATTGATTCAAGGCTCACATTGATGGTAGATAGGTTGCAGGCACTGTATCTTGATTAACCAGTGAGAGTTACAAAGGAGGAAAAATTTGTATTTATGCAGCACTTTGTAAAGCTCAGGCTGTCTCTAAGTGGTTAACAACCAATGAAGTCAGGCCACTGATTTAACATAGAGGAATTCTGAGGCCAATTTCCACACAGCAAGAGGAGTGATTATTTCCCAGATAAACTGTTTTGATGATGGAGGAATGAGATTAAATATTGGCCAGATTTGGGAGAAGTGACCAAGGTAAGAATTGATCATGCAGGGCTTGAAGGGTTTTATTTTCACTGTTGTACCTGATGGTAGAGTTAAACACTGAAGTTACTGGCTCCTTTGCAGCTATTAACATCACAAATGTACTGATATTCTGGAGAACAATGGACATGGTACATGTGGTAGCCACCCTAGATATTAGAACGTGCCCTGTGCAGATTTCGCAGTAGCCGCTAATTTGCTATTCAACAGAACAGAAGTTTCCCTGATGCGGTAGTGAAGAAGGCGATGGAACAAATGGCTAACTGGAAGGAAATCCTCAATCCTTTTGATCATCGGTAGGTGCCAAGGAAAATTCCACAACTGAGAGGGAAAGGGGTGATATGTGTAGAGTAAAGGGTTAACATCAGAAACATACGTGATGCTGATGTAATAATGAACTGACAAGTGAGAGGGATCGAGAAGGAGGAGAAGCTCCATCTTGTATAGAGGTACAGAACCTCCTGCAAGTGAAGGGTAATGCTTTAGAGTAGCTACAGAGTTGAGAAGTATGCTTTGAGAGAATAGACAATCTGCAAAATTCTTATCTAGACCCCAACCACAAACAAAAAAAACATGGTGTGGCACAATAGCACAGTGGTTAGCACTGCTGCCCCACAGCGCCAGGGATCCGGGTTCGATTCCCAGCTTGGGTCATTGTCTGTGTGGAGTATGCACATTCTCCCCGTGCCTGCGTGGGTTTCCTCTGGGTGCTCTGGTTTCCTCCCACAGTCTGAAAGACATGCTGGTTAGGTGCATTGGCCCAAACAGGCACTGGACTGTGGTGATTAGGGGAATTTCACAGTCACTTCTTTGCAGTGTTAATGTAAGCCTTACTTGTGACTAATAAATAAACTTACCTACTTAACTGGTGACAGTGAGCAAAAGATCCAGCAGTTCTTAAAAACACAACACTGGGCTGGCAAGAAAAGAAATCCTCAAAGGAACGAGTAAAGGAAAGAAATGAAGATCTACAATGATGGAACATCTCGGAACAACTGACAAAAGTGGAGACATGGACCTTAAGACCGGGTAGCAATGAACACAGGACAAAAGCAACAACGAGCAGCAAAGAAGCAGGAACAACTCCAGGGTTCAACAGAAGCATGGAGTTTACATATTACTCCCAGAACCATTTCAGAGTGCAACAGGCCCAGAACTGGGACACCTACAGAAAAATGTTCACAAGGTACAGAACAAATGCAGCAAGACCTGGACAATATCTTGGCTTGGGCTGACAAGTGGCAGGTAACATTCATGCCTCACAAGTACCAGGCAATGACCATCTCTAACAATAGAGAACCATTCATCGCACTTGACATTCAATGGCATAACCAGTTGAATCCTTCAGTATCAACATCTTAAACATTACCATTGACCAGAAACTGGAAGGGAAGAGCCTGTAATACTATCTCTCCAAGAGCAAATCAGGGTCAAAAAATACTGTGGCAGGTAATTCACCTCCCAACTCCCCAAATCTGTCCACCAACTGCAATGCACAAGTCAGCAGTGTGAAGGAATACTCTCCACTTGCCTGGATAAGTGCAGCTCCAACAACACTCAAGTTGCTTGACATCCAGGACAAAGCAACCTGCTTGATTGGCACCCCATCCAGAAACATTCACTCCCTCCATCACCTGCACACAGAAGCAGCAGCATACCAGGACTGTGGCGACTGGGGGAATTTCACAGTAACTTCACTGCAGTGTTAATGTAAGCCTTACTCATGACTAATAAATAAATAAGCTTTAAGTAAAACTTTAAACCCATAGAGTTTAAAACTGGACACAGGAGCAGGGGTTTCTGTATTATCAGATGAAGCGCGCAATTATCCTGTTTTTGTTCTAAATGCTGCCGCCAATAGAAAAACCAAAGTGGAAAATCCCAAGGTTAACTCCTTCCCCCAGCCTGAGCCCACCCTCACCCCCCCTCAGTTCCTTGAAGATGTTCTCTCTACCATTTGGCAGAGGGGCACATGGGCACAAAATTTACCTCCTTGCACCCCCCCTCCCCCTCCCCCTCCCAGAGTCCAAGGCACTAGAATCATAGAATCATAGAAACCCTACAGCACAGAAAGAGGCCATTCGGCCCATCGAGTCTGCACCGACCACAATCCCACCCAGGCCTTACCCCCAAATCCCAACATATTTACCCACTAATCCCTCTAACCTACGCATCTCAGGACACTAAGGGCAATTTTAGCATGGCCAATCGACCTAACCCGCACATCTTTGGACTGTGGGAGGAAACCGGAGCACCCAGAGGAAACCCACACAGACACGAGGAGAATGTGCAAACTCCACACAGACAGTGACCCAAGCTGGGAATTGAACCCAGGTCCCTGCAGCTGTGAAGCAGCAGTGCTAACCACTGTGCTACCGTGCCGCCCGCACTAGGCCCACACTTGTCAGGATCTGCACATTTCCCAATGGTTGGACTTCTGGCTTCCCAGGAATGGCAGGGTGGGTGTGGGTGCATCACAGGAGGGCATTGAATTGATAATGTGATTGAAATGAGAAATTCTGATTATTCATCAGGTTCCTGTCCACTATGTTTGGGAACCTGATCAGGGACAGTGTAGCGGGCAAGGCTACTGACAGTGAGTTTGATGCCCAGCAAGAATCCCGTTTTTTGCTTAACATGCTTTTCAATGGACCATCGCGATTTCTGCCAAAGGCTAGCAACCCCAGAGAATGATTCCCCAAAGTCAAATGGCTCAAATGGATTTCACTGCAGCCCTCATCCATCAGACTATATCTATCCTGGTGGGACAACTTTAAAAGTGAAAGGTCAACTCGTGAAAAGCTGAAATATAAAGTTTGAGAAATTCTCTATGTCATCAAAATCAGGAGTGCTCATGCCTAAAGCTGAAATTAATCTATTGAGTGGGCAAAGTTGCCGATGAGAACTACAACGGAGTGTTTTGAAATGAATTTCCAGAATTGTTTACAGGCCCAGGGAAGTTAAGTACCACATCACTCTATGAACTGATGTTAAACCAATTTATCTCTTTACACCGAGTCCCTCACCCACTCTTGGACAAAGTCAAGGGTGAAATTGAAAAGATGTAGCAGCAGAGGATCATCTCACTGGTCGCCATGCCAACAAAATGTTATTCAGGGATTGTTATGGTCCCAAATCCAACTAGCTTTATAAAAATCTGCATGGGTTTAACTCAAGTAAACAAATCAGTGCAACGTGAGATCCACCCAATGACCTCAATAGAAGAGGGATTTGCCAAACTAGTCAAGAATACTCAGTTTACCAAATTGAATAGGAACATTGGATTTTGGCAGTTGCCTCGGCACACAGAATCCAGGTCGACCACATTGCCATTTGGTAATTATTTTTCAATAGATTGCCCTTTGGATTAGCGTCGGATCTAGAAATGTTCCACAGAACAATGCCTCACATTTCAGAGAATATGGAAGGAGTAATATGTCCTTTCAGTGACATACTGACACATGGCTATATGAGAGAAGAGCATGATCACAGAGTCAAAGCAGGCCTGAGATTCTTAGAGGATGCAAGCCTCACATTTAATGAAAAATATGAGTTTGCTAAACCGATGATTACATAGTACATGTTACTGAAATCACAGTTGATCCACAAGAAATGAAAGTATTCAGAGAATTTCCACAACACAGAAACACAACTGAGCTTCAGAAATTCATTAGGATGGTCATCAAGTAGGGAAGCTTCTCACAAATTTAGTGGAGATTAATGATCAACCGTTGAAAGAGGGCCCACAGTGATGCGGAAATGTAGACCAGCAAAATGCTATTGAAAGGATTAACAACTTTTAATCTCCTTTGAAACCTTGATACATTATGACACGGAATTATTGACCATAGTTGCAGCAGAAGCACTGTCTACAGGCCTGAGGACAGTTCTTTTCAAGCATAGCATAGACCAGTCTAATATGCTTTTTTGTCACCAACAGAAACAGAACAATGATATGCCACAATCGATAAAGAAACATTGGCAGCAATATGTTTGTCTGACAAACGTTCAGACTGTTATGGGTTTGCATTTCCAAATACAAACAGACAATAAACCATTAGTTACTCTTCAGAACATGGAGGGACCTGCAATGTTACCAGCCTGAATCCAACAGATCAGGTTAAGATTGATGAGATGTGACTCCATCACAGAGTATGTGAAAATTGAAGTATCAAACAACAGCAGACACATTGGTCCTGATTTTACCGGCACGCCCGTCCTGAAATCATGGGCGGGCAAGGCTTGCAGAACGGCATTCTCCATTGGCCTCGGGCGCGATCTTATGAGCCTTGGGCAGGCGTGTCGATAAAATTCCGGCCATTGTCATGAGTGCTAACAGAAGGAACCAAACAAGAGGATTTACACTTCACTGAGGAGATTGAAGCATATACATCCCAAATTTTGCCCCACCAAAAGCCCAGGAACAAGATGAAGAATGTTCGAAAATATTCTCTGGAATAATGGCCAGGCTATATTCCCACATATCTGATATTACAGAAGTATTCTGAACAGTGCAAGCACCTCATTGTCATTGACAACTTACTAGTGCCCAACAAGAACAATTCAGCTTGATATTCTTCAAAGATTTCACAAAGGTCATCTAGGAACAGCAAAATGTTATGCAAGAGCATAGCAATCAGTGTGCAGGACAAGTATTACTCTAAGAAGAAATGATTTCCAACTGTTCAAATTGTGCAGTAAGCAGCCAAGAACAAAAACTCAAAACAAATATTATCACAAACAATCACGAGAGAGCAGAACAGCGTAAAACTGAATAGAGAAGCAACCAGGCGAACTTTCATCACAGGCATGGAGCATATGAGTTATCAGTTCTGAAGCCTGGGGAGAGAGTATGGGTCTGAGACTAAGAAGGAAAGCATAATCATTGAAACAACTCACAACCAATATTACATCGGATTGAGACAAACCAGACTACCATAACGAGAAACTGCAGCATCTTAGTATCCTTTGAGAGGGAGCTAAAAGAAATTTGGGCGACTACTCAGATCCTGATGAAGAAGAAGAAAGATTTATTCCAAGTTCAATAGCCACCCAGGAGAAGATCACACACCAACAGAAGAAAGAATATGAAATATCTTCAAGCTCAAAAGAAAATCAGAGAAATTGAGCAAGACAGCTCAAAGACTAACCTTGGGAAATCAGAGACTTTTGAAGAACATGTAGGAGGATATATATCTTGGAATAAAGACTTGGGGTAAGACATGGAGTTTTCTTTGTTCTTTTAGATTGGAGACTTGGGCAGGAGAGATGGCAGATGGAGTTTAATCCAGACAAATGTGAGGTAAAGCATTTTGGAGGGTCCAATATAGATAGGAAATATACACTAAATGGCAGAACCCTTCAGAGTATTGATAGGCAGAGGGATCTGGATATACAGGTACACTGAAAGTGGCAACGCAGGTGGAGAAGGTAGTCAAGAAGGCATACGGCATGCTTGCCTTCATCGGTTGGGGCATTGAGTTTTAAAATTGGCAAGTCATGTTGCAGCTTTATAGAACCTTAGTTAGGCTACACTTGGAATACAGTTTTCAATTCTGGTCCCACACTACCAGAAGGATGTGGAGGCTTTGGAGAGGGTACAGAAAAGATTTACCAGGATGTTGCCTGTATGGAGGGCATTAGCTGTGAGGAGAGGTTGGAGAAACTTGGTTTGTTCTCACTGGAACGACGGAGGTTGAGGGGTGACCTGATAGAAGTCTACAAGATTATGAGGGGCATGGATAGAATGGATAGTCAGAAGCTTCTTCTCAGGATGCAAGAGTGAATTACTAGGGGGCATAAGTTTAAGGTGCGAGGGGCAAGGTTTAAAGGAGATGTATGAGTTTTTTTACATAGAGAGTGATTGGTGCCGAGAACTCACTGCTGAGGGAAGTAGTGGAAGCAGATACAATAGTGACTTTTAAGGGGCATCTTGACAAATACATAAATAGGATGGGAATTGAGGGATATGGTCCCCGGAAGGGTAGGGGGTTTGAGTTCAGTCGGGCAGCATAGTCGGTGCAGGCTTGGAGGGCCAAAGAGCCTGTTCCTGTGCTGTAATTTTCTTTGTTCTTCTTTGTTCTTTGAGTAAAGGGAACCAAAAACATACATGATGCTGATATAATAAGGATATTATGTCACCTGACTGAGAAGTAAGGGAGACACCAAGATTGGTGGAGTAGTGGATGAGGTCGAGGGCTGTTGTAGGCTGCAAAGAGACATAGATAGGATGCAAAGCTGGGCTGAAAAATGGCAAATGGAATTTAACCCTGATAAATGTGAGGTGATTAATTTTGGTAGGACTAATTTAAATGTGGATTACAGGGTCAAAGGTAGGGTTCTGAAGACTGTGGAGGAACAGAGAGATCTTGGGGTCCATATCCACAGATCTCTAAAGGTTGCCACTCAAGTGGATAGAGCTGTGAAGAAGGCCGAAAGTGTGTTAGCTTTTATTAACAGGGGGTTGGAGTTTAAGAGCCGTGGGGTTATGCTGCAACTGTACAGGACCTTGGTGAGACTACATTTGGAATATTGTGTGCAGTTCTGGTCACCTCACTATAAGAAGGATGTGGAAGCGCTGGAAAGAGTGCAGAGGAGATTTACCAGGATGCTGCCTGGTTTGGAGGGTAGGTCTTATGAGGAAAGGTTGAGGGAGCTAGGGCTGTTCTCTCTGGAGCGGAGGAGGCTGAGGGGAGACTTAATAGAGGTTTATAAAATGATGAAGGGGATAGATAGAGTGAACGTTCAAAGACTATTTCCTCGGGTGGATGGGGCTATAACAAGGGGGCATAACTATAGGGTTCGTGGTGGGAGATATAGGAAGGATATCAGAGGTAGGTTCTTTACGCAGAGAGTGGTTGGGGTGTGGAATGGACTGCCTGCAGTGATAGTGGAGTCAGACACTTTAGGAACATTTAAGCGGTTATTGGATAGGCACATGGAGCACACCAGGATGATAGGGAGTGGGATAGCTTGATCTTGGTTTCAGATAAAGCTCGGCACAACATCGTGGGCTGAAGGGCCTGTTCTGTGCTGTACTGTTCTATGTTCTATGTTCTATCTGGAAGGAAGAGATACTCCGGCCTCATGTAGAGATCCAAATATGTGAGTACTGGCTGTAAATAAAGGGTAATGAAGGGCAATTCTCCCAGCCTGTTGCACTGCTATGGGGGCGGAAATCGATGCAGAGCTGATTTAAATATTCTAATAGAGTAGAATAGAATCACTGCAGTGCAGAAGGAGGCCATTCGGCCCATCGAGTCTGCACCGACCACAATCTGTAACCCCACATATTTACCCTGTTAATCCCCCTGACACCAGGGTCAATTTAGCATGGCCAATCAACCTTACCCGCACATTTTTGGACTGCATTTTAATATCATTAGCAGCCCTGGACAGAAGATGCTGCGCCCGCTAGCCATTCCCCACACCAACCCCGCCCCCCCTCCCCCCCCTCCACCATGCCAGGAGTGGTTCACTCTCGTCGGGTTTACAACAGTTCCCCACTAATGAGCAGCTGGTGGCCTGATCCCGCTGGAGTGAAAGGAGGCCATGGAGGCCCCCCCCAGTAGGTCGGAGGTAAGTGAGGGTGCCCCCGGGAGAACATTGGGAAACATCTGTGAGGCCAGTGACCGGGGAGTGGGGGAGTTGCACTGTCACAAATGTGGGATTATGGGGCAGGCCAGCGATCGGGAGGCCGGCAGCCCAGGGCTACTGCGCATGCGCCGATCTCTGCTATGTCAGATCAGCGCATGCGCAGTGTCTCACTCAATGCTTTGCTGCCTCTCAGGCGGGAATAACGCTGGCCCCTGATTTTCAGCATGAATCTCCCTGAGGCATTCTGCAGTGATAAGAGTGTGGGAGATTCATTTTGAAAACCCCGTTAAGAAAATCAGCAGCGGTTACTCCAGTTTTTACGCAAATTCGGCACTTAAAATTTTTTTGGGGAGATTCCCAGCCATGGTTTTGTGAAACTACAGACTCGAGCAGCATTATTGTGGGAGAATAGATAATCCTCATAACCCCCAGCTGGACCCCAACTGCACAATGAAACAGTAGAAAGTATTAATGGAATCAACATTGATCCCAAGGCAGAAGCAAAAATAATATTCCTGCCAGAGCTGCTGTGGTAAGAATCACCTTCGCAACTCTTGTTTTCTCTGCACAGACCTGCATGGCCTCAACACTAATAATTATTCTCTTACCTACTTCCCAAAGCTCTCTTGAAGTCAGGAGGGAACATTTCATTGTACCTACTTTAGGCTTGTACTCGTAATGTCAAAACCTGATGCTGTAATAAGGCTCACTGTCCCTTTGTTATGGAGGTGGTTAACCGAACAGATTTTCTGTTCCTCATCACCATTTCTATTCCTTGTTGGAATATTCCTTTGTGTGTGCACTGGGTGAGAGACATTTGAACTCCAGTATGTTGATCCTTTTGATTTGATTTGATTTATTATTGTCACATGTATTAGCATACAGTGAAAAGTATTGTTTCTTGCGCGCTACACAGACAAAACATTCCATTCTTAGAGAAGGAAACAAGAGAGTGCAGAATGTAGTGTTACAGTCATAGCTCGGGTGTAGAGAAAGATCAACTTAATGCAAGGTAGGTCCATTCAAAAGCCTGACGGCAGCAGGGAAGAAGCTGTTCTTGAGTCGGTTGGTACATGACGTCAGACTTTTGTATCTTTTTCCCGACGGAAGAAGGTGGAAGAGAGAATGTCCGAGGTGCGTGGGGTCCTTAATTATGCTGGCTGCTTTGCCGAGGCAGCGGGAAATGCAAACAGAGTAAATGGATGGGAAGCTGGTTTGCGTGATGGAGTGGGTTACATTTACGACCCTTTGTAGTTTCTTGCGGTCTTGGGCAGAACAGGAGCCATACCAAGCTGTGATACCATTCTTTCTACGGTACATCTGTAAAAGTTGGTGAGAGTCGTAGCTGACATGCCAAATTTCCTTGTTGATCCTCAATGATCCTCATGGCCAACAACAACCACTGTCTCTATTTGTTTCATTTGTGGCAGGATGATTACCTTGAACCTGGAAGCAGTACGGTAAGGAGATTTTGCAATTTCTTCAAAGGGCTTTGGAATCTTTAACTGTTTTTACAAACCTTCGCAAAGGGTTTTTAAAAGATTTTCTATCAATTGTAAAGGGATCAATTGTATTTTTATTGGTTAGAAAAAATATTGGTCCATGTAACCTGTCAACTTTTAACCTGAAAGCAGTACCAACAGGAGGCAAGTTGAAAAAAAGCTACATGGCTGGCAGACATGAAGGAGAGCTGGAGACACGAAGGAGAGCCACAGGCAGAGAAGCTGGAGAGTAAATGGTAATCAGCAAACAGACATAGGCACAAAGGCAAAACCAGACATAGATTTAAAGAGGAACACAGAGATTTTATTTTGAGGATAAGAAGCAATTTATGCGCAGAAAGAGGTCAGTTTTTCTGTTTGACACAAAAGACGACAGGAGCGCTTGAAGGTACTGAGCGATCTGGCTTACAAAATCTAAAACCCGGAAAGCTGTGTGAATAACTGGGAGACACTAAAGAACTGGGAGTTTTCCCAACAATGACCAACCTTTGAACTGGGGTAAGGAACTCTGGATAGCCACAACATCAGGAATGTCATGATCCAATGGAAAAAGGTTTCCATTAGATGCACGCCTTGCTGATGATAATTATACATGTGCAGCTCAGAGGTGAAAGCTGTTGTCACATATGGTTCTTGACCTACACTGCTTAAATCAAGGACAACATATTGTGGAACTGTGTAACCAAATTTATGTTGGCTTGTGGTTGTATAAACTGTATCCTTGCTGTATCAAATAATTAAAGTGAAATGTACCTTTTTATTTGAAGTATAACTTGCCTGTTAAATCATGTTTCATTTGTGTTGGTTCTAATTTGTGTTAGTGTAAAAGTTACAAAAAGTGGAATCTTGTTGGCAATGCCTTCATTTGGGGGTCATGAAGTAAATTTGGTTATTTTGGTTTATGGTTCTCCCATGGGAATCATGATGCTATGCTTTCAGCTGTCCAGACCCTACATTCTGGCATTCCCTCCCTAAACCTTTCTGTTTCACCACCTGTCTCTTCTCCTTTAAAACATTCTTTAAAACCAAGCTTGTGGTCACTTTTCCTCATATCTTCTTTGTGTGGCTCAATGCCAAAGTCCTGTAAAACACCTTATCACACTTTACCATGTTAAAGGTGCTACATAAATGCAGGAAAAACCTATTCACGCAACAGGTGGTAGAAGTTTGGAATTCATTATCACAAAAAAAGTATTTGTTGGCTAAATTATTGATTACATCTCTTGAGATTTATCTATTTTTGCGAGCCAGGAGTATTAAAGGGTATTAAGCCAATGCAGATAAATGGAGTTGGAATACAGATCAGCCTTGGTCGCAATGAAACGGGGAACAGGACTACTCATATTCCTATACTTCTAAGCAGTTCTTGATATTATCTAGCTAGCCTTACACGGGAAAAGTGTTGACCTGCAATGTTGCCAGAGGATAACAAATTCAAATTGAACTATGGTACAGCAAAGATTCAACGCTTTCATTTCATGAGGAAAAAAGTTTAAAGTTTATTAATTAGTGTCACAAGTTTACAATTATATTAACACTGCAATGAAGTTACTGTGAAAATCCCCTGGTCGCCACACTCCGGCGCCTGTTTGGGTACACTGAGGGAGAATTTAGCATGGCCAATGTACGTATTGGGCGGCACGCTAGCACAGTGATTAGCACTGCTGCTTCACAGAACCAGGGACCCGGGTTTGATTCCTGGCTTGGGTCACTGTCTGTGTGGAGTTTGCATGTTCTCCCTGTGTCTGCGTGTGTTTCCTCCCACATTCTGAAAGACGTGCTGGTGAGGTGCATTGATCCGAATAGGCGTCGGACTGTGGCGACTGGGGGAATTTCACAGTAACTTCATTGCAGTGTTAATGTAAGTCTTACTTGTGACTAATAAATAAACTTTACTTTTAACCAGTACGTCATTCGGGTTGTGGGAGGAAAGCAGAGCACCTGGAGGAAACCCACGCAGACACGGGGGGAATGTGCAGACTCCGCACAGACAGTGACCCAAGCCGGGAATCGAACCCGGGTCCCTGGCGCTGTGAGGCAGCAGTGCTAACCACTGTGCCACCATGCTGCCTCAAGAGGGGAGAATACTGACAGATAAAAATGGGGAACAGTCCAAAATCCTTCGCCCACAAACTCTCGCACACACTTCAGTCACATGCAGTTGGGCAAAATTTTATTTACTTCTGAATTGTCTTTTTATACAACATGTTTCGAGAATGGTTACTAATTAATCCCCATTCATTGTGAATGACCATTGTCAGTGCAAAGTAAATAATGGAAAGAAGTTGGAGACAAAACTGCTGAAAAGGATTAATAAAAACAACTAGGACAGCTTAAAGGTTAACAGAATCATTAGATCTATTCAGCAGAGTATTATAGTTTGGGATTCATTATTCCTTCGGTTGGCGTTGTTATCCTGTTGCTATGGATATTATTTTTAGCACATGTGCAGAATATCTTGTAGGGTACTTCAAAATTCTGAATGTCAGTTTCATTATTCTTTAATGTAGGCTGCTCAGAATGTGACCCCTACTTATCAAATCATAGAATTGTCAAAATTACAGCATAGAAAGAGACTATTTGGTTCAGTGGGTTTGCGCCAAAGCTAGTTTACTTCTATTTTAAAGATTCAGTACATTTTAAGAATCAAAGAAAAGACCAGCTACATATTTGTAAATCAACATATGCAAAAGAGGACTGATGGTACAAAATTGTGCACCATTTTGTTAAATGTGATTCAGAATCATACCAGCACTGCACCAACACCTCTGCACCTATTCTGCATCAGGTTCATTAAAGGTTCCCTAAGATGCTGATGAGATCACAACCCTATAGTCCAGCCTTAGTATCTGAGCAGCAATTCAGTCACTCAGCCCTAGAATGAGGCTTCATTTCACCCTTTCCCTTAAAGGACATTCATATGTTTTATTTGCAGCAAGTATCTCCTCTGTTTGACTGGCTTGAGTGGTATTTTATTGTTAAATTGTTTCCCCCTCCCCAAAAAAAATGTCAATGTACTAAGTGTTTCTTAAAGCTGCAATACATCTATTATCTGTGTCTACTTCCCCAGAGAAATGCCATTGCCTGCCATCTTTAGAGGACGAATATTGCATTTGCAAGTTCTGAAGCATCAAAGAGTCCAGGGCAGCATGGTCCTATCAACTGTAAATCTTGATTGTTTTTAATGCAGCTGGGTCTTCCAAGGAGTTCCAGGAGATTGTAAACCATTCAACACAGGAATCTATTCAACCTATTGTATCCCTGATGCTTTTGTTGAAAGAGCTGTCAAATTAGTACCACTCCCCTGTTCTTTGCCGCTAACCCTGCAAATTTCTCCTTTCAAATGCATTTCTAATTCTCTTTTGGAAGTTACGATTGAATCTACTTTCACTAACTTTTCAGGTCATGCATTCCAGGTGTATAGGAGCTTTCCAAACCTGCAGTGCACAGGTATATCATCAGGTGCACAGATTATTCATTTACTGAGTAAATTCATCAACGTCCCCATCGAAGGTCTCATAACACAGCAGTAGCCTCTCTCCCCCTGGACCTCAAGCTCTGGGTTCAAGTAAGGACTTGTTGGTCATGGAAGGAGCATTCATAGCACAATTCAACAGGCTGATAATCAGTTCAGTAATCCTTCCACCACTTCCCCCCCCTATTCCCCAAAGGGGAAAAAAAGATACACTTAAAAAAACTCCCCCAGGCAATGACACGAAACAGTCCTACATTTTTTATCATCTGGATGATTCAACAAATCGCAGTGAATAATTGAGAGTAAGTCGATAGCGATTTGGGATTCTTACCCAAACACCATTAATTTTTCGGAAAGGAAGAAGAGTTCTACTTCATAAATGTGCAGCTCATTGGTGACCTCAGGAAGCTTGCCAGGTGTCGACAACTCAGTAGACTTATTCACATAAGGCTCAAGACTCAATTTCAGAGAACCCTGGTGTTATGTATTCATTGGTTTGCTGTATTTTTTAGATGACTGAACTATCTCAGAATGACGCAGAGATGACACTAATTCTAAATCCAAACAGTTTAATTATCTTACTTTGAAACACCTCAAAATTTACAGTACTTGTACAGACGTCAGCCAGGACTGATTTTTTTTTCTCTTGAGAAGCTTCTCTTCTCAATTTACTCTCTAGCTCCACCCATAGGTCAAGCACAATCACAAGGATTAGTTACCAGACTAACATAATCAAACATAGATCAATTAAGCATTCCTGATGGTGGGGTGTCCGGAACCAGGGGGTCACAGTCTCAGGATATAGGGTAAACTGTTTAGGACAGAGTTGAGGAGAGATTTCTTTACCCAGAGAGCGTTCAGCCTGTGGAATTCGCTACCACTGAAAGTAGTTGAGGCCAATATATTGTATGTTTTCAAGAAGCAGCTTGGAGCTCTGTGAACTGACTGAAAACAAACTGCAGTCCATTGTCTATGGCGATAGACTCTGGCAAACCCCATTTTGTAAAAGCTGTGTAAAATGTCAATGACTGGAATGGTTGTTACAGAATTTGTTGTCACGATTTCCAACCATTAAGAAGAAAGAAAAGAACAAAAAACAAAGAAAATTACAGCACAGGAACAGGCCCTTCGGCCCTCCAAGCCTGCACCAACCATGCTGCCCGACTTAACTAAAATCCCCTACCCTTCCGGGGACCATATCCCTCTACTCCCATCCTATTCATGTACTTGTCAAGACGCCCCTTAAAAGTCACTACCGTATCCGCTTCCACTACCTCCCCCAGCAACGAGTTTCAAGCACCTACTACTCTCTGTGTAAAAAATCTGCCTCGTACATCTCCTTTAAACCTTGCCCCTTGCACCTTAAACCTATGCCCCATAGTAATTGACACTTCCACCATGGGAAAAAGCTTCTGACAATCCACTCTGTCCATGCCTCTCATAATCTTGTAGACGTCGATCAGGTCTCACCTCAACCTCCGTCACTCCAGTGAGAACAAACTAAGTTTCTCCAACCTCTCCTCATAACTAATGCCCTCCATACCAGGCAACATCCTGGTAAATCTTTTCTGTACCCTCTCCAAAGCCTCCACATCCTTCTGGTAGTGTGGCGACATGAATTGAACACTATATTCCAAGTGCGGCCTAACTAAGGTTCCATAAAGCTGCAACATGACTTGCCAATTTTTAAACTCAATACCCTGGCCGATGAAGGCAAGCGTGCCGTATGCCTTTTTGACTACCTTCTCCACCTGCATTGCCACTTTCAGTGACCTGTGTACCTGTACACCCAGATCCCTTTGCCTATCAATACTCTTAAGGGTTCTGCCATTTACTGTATATTTCCTATCTGTATTAGACCTTCCAAAATGTTTTACCTCACATTTGTCCGGATTAAACTCCATCTGCCATCTCTCCGCCCATGTCTCCAACTGATCTATATCCTGCTGTATCCTCTGACGGTCCTCATCGCTATCTGCAAATCCACCAAACTTTGTGTCGTCCGCAAACTTACTAATCAATCCAGTTACATTTTCCTCCAAATCATTTATATATATTACAAATAGCAAAGGTCCAGCACTGATCCCTAAGGGACACCACTTGTCACAGCCCTCCATTCAGAAACGCACCCTTCCACTGCTCCCTCTGTCTTCTTTGACCGAGCCAGTTTTTATCCACCGTGCCAGCTCACCTCTGATCCCATGCGACTTCGCCTTCTGCTCCAGTCTGCCATGAGGGACCTTGTCAAAGGCCTTACTGAAGTCCATGTAGGCAACATCCAGTGCCCTACCCTCATCAATTGTCTTCGTCACTTCCTCGAAAAACTCGATCAAGTTCGTGAGACACGACCTCCCCTTCACAAAACCATGTTGCCTCTTGCTAATACGTCCACTTATTTCCAAGTGGGAATAAATCCTGTCTCGAAGAATCCTCTCCAATAATTGCCTTTTCATTGATGTAAGGCTCATCGGCCTGTAATTACCTGGATTATTCTTGCTACCCTTCTTAAACAAAGGAACAACATTGGCTATTCTCCAATCCTCTGGGATCTCCTCTGTATGTGGAGATGCCGGCGTTGGACTGGGGTAAACACAGTAAGAAGTTTAACAACACCAGGTTAAAGTCCAACAGGTTTATTTGGTAGCAAAAGCCACACAAGCTTTCGAGGCTCTAAGCCCCTTCTTCAGGTGAGTGGGAATTCTGTTCACAAACAGAATTTATAAAGACACAGACTCAATTTACATGAATAATGGTTGGAATGCGAATACTTACAACTAATCAAGTCTTTAAGAAACAAAACAATGGGAGTGGAGAGAGCATCAAGACAGGCTAAAAAGATGTGTATTGTCTCCAGACAAGACAGCCAGTGAAACTCTGCAGGTCCACGCAACTGTGGGAGTTACAAATAGTGTGACATGAACCCAATATCCCGGTTGAGGCCGTCCTCGTGTGTGCGGAACTTGGCTATCAGTTTCTGCTCAGCGACTCTGCGCTGTCGTGTGTCGCGAAGGCCGCCTTGGAGAACGCTTACCCGAATATCAGAGGCCGAATGCCCGTGACCGCTGAAGTGCTCCCCAACAGGAAGAGAACAGTCTTGCCTGGTGATTGTCGAGCGGTGTTCATTCATCCGTTGTCGCAGCATCTGCATAGTTTCCCCAATGTACCATGCCTCGGGACATCCTTCCTTGCAGCGTATCAGGTAGACAACGTTGGCCGAATTGCAAGAGTATGTACCGTGTACCTGGTGGATGGTGTTCTCACGTGAGATGATGGCATCTGTGTCGATGATCCGGCACGTCTTGCAGAGGTTGCTGTGGCAGGGTTGTGTGGTGTCTTGGTCACTGTTCTCCTGAAGGCTGGATAGTTTGCTGCGGACAATGGTCTGTTTGAGGTTGTGCGGTTGTTTGAAGGCAAGAAGTGGGGGTGTGGGGATGGACTTGGCGAGATGTTCGTCTTCATCAATGACATGTTGAAGGCTCCGGAGGAGATGCCGTAGCTTCTCCGCTCCGGGGAAGTACTGGACAATGAAGGGTACTCTGTCCATTGTGTCCCGTGTTTGTCTTCTGAGGAGGTCAGTGCGGTTCTTCGCTGTGGCGCGTTGGAACTGTTGATCAATGAGTCTAGCGCCATATCCTGTTCTTATGAGGGCATCTTTCAGCGTCTGGAGGTGTCTGTTGCGATCCTCCTCATCCGAGCAGATCCTGTGTATACGGAGGGCTTGTCCGTAGGGGATGGCTTCTTTAACGTGTTTAGGGTGGAAGCTGGAGAAGTGGAGCATCGTGAGGTTATCCGTGGGCTTGCGGTACAGTGAGGTGCTGAGGTGACCGTCCTTAATGGAGATGCGCGTGTCGAAGAATGCAACCGATTCCGGAGAGTAGTCTATGGTGAGCCTGATGGTGGGATGGAACTTGTTGATGTCATCATAGAGTTGTTTCAGTGATTGTTCACCATGAGTCCAAAGGAAGAAAATGTCATCGATGTATCTAGTGTATAGCATCGGTTGAAGGTCCCGTGCGGTGAAGAAGTCTTGTTCGAACCTGTGCATGAAGATGTTGGCAGATTGAGGTGCAAATTTGGTCCCCATGGCTGTTCCGTGTGTCTGGATGAAGAACTGGTTGTTGAAGGTGAAGATATTGTGGTCCAGGATGAAGCGGATGAGATGTAAAATTGCATCTGGAAACTGGCAGTTGTTGACGCTGAGCACTGAGGCCGTTGCAGCAATGCCATCATCATGGGGGATGCTGGTGTAGAGTGCCGAGACATCCATTGTGACGAGGAGCGCTCCTGGTTCAACTGCTCCATGTGTGCCGAGTTTCTGTAGGAAGTCCGTCGTGTCGCGACAAAAGCTGGGGGTTCTTTGTACAATGGGTTTCAGGATGCCCTCGACATAGCCGGAGAGGTTCTCGCACAGGGTCCCATTGCCCGATACGATGGGACGGCCGGGTGTGTTTGCCTTGTGTATCTTCGGGAGGCAGTAGAGATCTCCAACGCGGGGAGTACGTGGGATGAGAGCACGGAGGGTGTTCTGAAGGTCCGGATCAAATGTCTTGATCAGAGTGTTGAGTTGACGGGTGTGTTCTTTGGTCGGATCTGCAGGTAACTGTCTGTAGTGTTCCTCGTTGTTGAGTTGTCGGTACACTTCTTTGCAGTAATCCGTTCTGTTCAGTATGACGATGGCCCCTCCTTTGTCTGCTGGTTTGATGACAATGTTGCGGTTGGTCTTGAGAGCGTGGATGGCGTTACGTTGTGCTTGGGTGATGTTCGGGGCTGTCTTGTGAGTGCGGCTGATGAATTTGGTGTTGATGCACCTCCTGACGGCTTGGGCATACATGTCAAGTCGAGGGCAGCGGCCTTCCGGAGGAACACAGGACACAGTGGACAGAGTACCCTTCGTTGTCCAGTACTTCCCCGGAGCGGAGAAGCTACGGCATCTCCTCCGGAGCCTTCAACATGTCATTGATGAAGACGAACATCTCGCCAAGGCCATCCCCACACCCCCACTTCTTGCCTTCAAACAACCGCACAACCTCAAACAGACCATTGTCCGCAGCAAACTACCCAGCCTTCAGGAGAACAGTGACCAAGACACCACACAACCCTGCCACAGCAACCTCTGCAAGACGTGCCGGATCATCGACACAGATGCCATCATCTCACGTGAGAACACCATCCACCAGGTGCACGGTACATACTCTTGCAATTCGGCCAACGTTGTCTACCTGATACGCTGCAAGGAAGGATGTCCCGAGGCATGGTACATTGGGGAAACTATGCAGATGCTGCGACAACGGATGAATGAACACCGCTCGACAATCACCAGGCAAGACTGTTCTCTTCCTGTTGGGGAGCACTTCAGCGGTCACGGGCATTCGGCCTCTGATATTCGGGTAAGCGTTCTCCAAGGCGGCCTTCGCGACACACGACAGCGCAGAGTCGCTGAGCAGAAACTGATAGCCAAGTTCCGCACACACGAGGGCGGCCTCAACCGGGATATTGGGTTCATGTCACACTATTTGTAACTCCCACAGTTGCGTGGACCTGCAGAGTTTCACTGGCTGTCTTGTCTGGAGACAATACACATCTTTTTAGCCTGTCTTGATGCTCTCTCCACTCCCATTGTTTTGTTTCTTAAAGACTTGATTAGTTGTAAGTATTCGCATTCCAACCATTATTCATGTAAATTGAGTCTGTGTCTTTATAAATTCTGTTTGTGAACAGAATTCCCACTCACCTGAAGAAGGGGCTTAGAGCCTCGAAAGCTTGTGTGGCTTTTGCTACCAAATAAACCTGTTGGACTTTAACCTGGTGTTGTTAAACTTCTTACTGTATCTCCTCTGTAGCCAGTGAGGATTCAAAGATTTCTCTCAAGGCCCCAGCAATTTCCTCCCTTGCCTCTCTCAGTATTCTGGGGTATATCCCTTCAGGCCCTGGGGACTTGTCTACCATAATGTTTCTCAAGAACCCCAATACCTCCTCCTTTTTGATCTCAACATGACTCAAACTGTCTACACATCCTTTCCCAGACTCATCATCCACCAAGTCTTTCTCTTTGGTGAATACTGACGCAAAGTACTCATTTAATACCTCACCCATTTCCTCTGGCTCCACGCATAGATTCCCTCCCTTGTCCTTGAGTGGGCCAACCCTCTCCCTGGCTACCCTCTTGCTCTTTATATATGTGTAAAAAGCCTTGGGATTTTCCTTAATCCTGCTGGCCAATGCTTTTTCATGACCCCTTTTAGCCCTTCTTACTCCTTGCTTAAGTTTCTTTCTACTTTCCTTGTATTCCACCCTTGCTTCGTGTGTTCTCAGCCTCCTAGCTTTAACAAATGCTTCCTTTTGCTCTTTGACTAGGCTCACAATGTCTCTCGTCATCTGAGGTTCCAAAAACTTGCCATTCTTATCCTGCATCCTTACAGGAATGTGCCGGTCCTGAATCCCTATCAACTTACACTTGAAAGCCTCCCACATGCCAGATGTTGATCTGCCCCAATCTACATTCTTCAGTTCCTGCCTAATATTGTTGTAATTAGCCTTCTCCCAATTTAGCACCTTAACTTGAGGACTACACTTACCTTTATCCATCAGTACCTTAAAGCTTACTGAATTATGGTCACTGTTCCCCTACTGAAACATCGAACACCTGGCCGGGCTCATTCCCCAATACCAGGTTCAGTATGGCCCCTTCCCTAGTTGGACTATCTACATATGTTTCAGGAAGCCCTCCTGGATGCTCCTTATAAACTCTGCCCCATCCACGCCCCTAGCACTAAGTGAGTCCCAGTCAATATAAGGAAAATTAAAATCACCCACCACAACAACCCTGTTACTTTTACACCTTGCCAAAATCTGCCTACATATCTGTTCCTCTATCTCCCGCCTGCAGTTGGGTGGCCTATAGTGAACCCCCAACATTGTGACTATACCTTTCCTATTCCTGAGCTCTACCCATATTGCCTCGCTGTATGAGCCCTCCGAGGTGTCCTCCTGGAGTACAGCTGTGATATTCTCCTTAATCAGTAGTGCAACTCCCCCACCCCTTTTACATCCCCCTCTATCCCGCCTGAAACATCTGTATCCTGGAATGTTTAGCTGCCAATCCTGTCCTTTCCTTAACCAAGTATCTGTGATGGCAACAACATCGTAGTTTCTAGTACTAATCCAAGCTCTAAATTCATCTGCCTTACCTGTTACACTTCTCGCATTGAAATAAATGCACTTCAGTCCACCAGACCCTCTCTGATCAGCAATCCCACCCTGCCTGCTGTTTCTCTGAGTCTTGCTGTCCCTACTCTCTGGTTCCCCTTCAGCTAATTCACCTTTGCTTTGGTTCCCACCCCCCTGCCAAACTAGTTTAAATCCTCCCGTGTGACACTAGCAAACCTCCAGACCAGAATATCTGTGCCCTTCCAGTTTAGATGCAACCCGTCCTTCTTGTACAGGTCCCATCTGCCCTGGAAGAGACCCCATTGGTCCAGATATCTGAAACCCTCCCCCCTACACCAGCTGTTTAGCCACGTGTTGAGCTGCACTATCTTCCTATTCCTAGCCTCACTAGCAAGTGGCACAGGGAGTAATCCTGAGATTACAACCCTAGAGGTCCTGCTTTTTAACTTTCTAGCTAACTCCCTAAACTGCTGCTGCAGGACCTCATCACTCTTCCTGCTTATGTCATTAGTACCAATATGTACCACGACCTCCAGCTGTTCACCCTCTCCCTTCAGAATGCTTTCTGTCCATTCAGAGATATCCTGGACCCTGGCACCAGGGAGGCAACATGCCATCCTGGAGTCTCTTTCACATCCACAGAAATGCCTATCTGCACCCCTAACTATAGAGTCCCCTCTAACTATTGCTCGAGTCCTCTTTGTCCCTCCCTGCTTATCAACAGAGCCAGCCGTGGTGCCACTGCTTTGGCTGCTGCTGCTGGTATCCCCTGATAGCCCACCTCCCCCAACAGTATCCAAAACGGTATACTTATTAGAGAGGGGGATGATCACAGGGGATTCCTGCACCGACTGCCTGCCTCTTCTGGCAGTCACCTATCTATCCGCCTACACCTTCGGTGTGACCATGTCTCTGAAGCTCCTATCTATGACACTTTTCGCCTCCTTCTTGCTCCTAAGTGCATCCAACTGCTGCTCCAACCTATCCATGCGGTCTGCAAGGAGCTGCAATTGGGTGCACTTCCTGCAGACATAGTCGTCCGAAACACTGGAAGCGTCACAGATCTCCCACATCTCACAAGTGCAACACTTAATCCCACTGACCGACATTTCAAGCACCAACTAAATTATTTGAAAAAAATTATAAAACTTTTACCTTCTCACAGTGGCCTTTTTTTTTGGTTAGAGGACAAGGGAGGGAGGGAAACACAAGTGTAGTGTTTTGGGCTCACCACTCCTTGACACCAGATCTTCCGCTTGCCACTTCTTGGTAGATGTTGCTGGTCCAACTTCTCCCAGAATGCACCAGTGAAATCCCTCAGCTGCCTCTACCGGATGCTCTAACTCCTGTTTATCACTGGAGGTGATCTTTCACTTCCCACTTCTTGGTAGATGTTGCTAGTCTGACTTCGCCCAGAATGCACCAGTGAAGTCCCTCAGCCGCCTCTACCGGCTGAGGGATTTCACTGGTGCATTCATTTGCTGTGTAAATGATGATAAAGAAGCATAAAAACCTTAATTCCTCGGAACTGCTTGCATTCTCCAAAAATATCAACTTGGAGTTGTTGCTATGGTTTTGTTGGCCATGGAGTGACTTGTAAAGGTGCAGGTCACAGTTTAACAGATTTTTCACTGAACTTGTACTCAGCTGGAGTACTGTCTGTAGTTCTGGACATCTCACTATAGGAAGGATGTGATTACGCTAGAGGGGGTACAGAGGAGATTCACCAGTTTGTGGCCTGGGACGGAGCATTTCAGCTATAAGGAGAGACGGGTAGGCTTAGATTATTTTCTTTAGAGCAGAGAAGACCGAGGGGGGACATGATTATGGTGTATAAGTTTATGAGGGTTATGGTCAGGGCGAATAGGAGGCAGTTGTTCCCCTTGCTTGAGCAGTCAGAAGGGGACATAGTTTTAGGGTAAGAGGCAGGAGATTTAGAGGGGACTTGAGAAAGAAAATTCACCCAGAGGGTGGTGAGAATCTGGAATGCACTGCCTTAGAAGGTGGTGGAGGCCAGAAACCTTATAACCTTTAAAAAGCATTTGGATGAGCACTTGAAATATCGCAACATTCGAGAATATGCGACAAATGCTGGAAAATGGAATTAGCACGACTTTAGTTGTAGTTATTGTCAGTGCAGGTTCGATAGGCCAAAGGGTCTTTTCTGCTTTGTATGCCTTTCTGTCTCTATATACAAGCTATGCCATTTCTACTGAACTCTTCTATACAGCAGACTGTTGCTGGCCAGTAGATTGCTTCTCAAGAGCGTTGTTTTATCTTATCAACACCTAGATGTCCTTCATGGGCAAAATGTAATACATGTTGCTGTCTCACATTTGGGATAACTACTCTGGTTGTGTGTGCAATACAATTGTTACCAAACAGTGAGAATTCATTCAATACTCCACAGCACGAGATCAGCTCTTCCCCTATTCAGATACAGGCTTACATTCTGCAGCTACACTGCCAGTCTCTGATTCTGCTTCCAACCCCTTCCACATAACAAGATTCAAGATCACATGTAAAATCACTGGGATCATATAGTCTTTAATGTCATCAGCTGCTGCACCATTTCTATCACTATCTGTGATAGTAATACTACTCAGCATGTCAGCTATTTAGTTTCACGAACCTGCAATATGCTTAACGTCAAAGTTAGACTGATGAAGACTATCTGATCATCTGTACATGTGGAGAGGTCAATGACCTCATCCTGATGTGGTTAACGATGTAGTCAACTTAGTGATAGAATCATAGAATCTACGGCATGGAGACAGGCCCTTCGGCCCAAACTGGTCCATGCTGACCAAAATGCCCATCTAAACTAACTCCATTTGCCTGCAATTGGCCCATATCCCTCTAAACCTTTCCTATCCATGTATCTGTCCAAATGCCTTTTAAATGTTGTCAATGTCCCTGCCTCAACCACTTCCTCTGGCAACTCATTCCACAGACGTACCACCCTCTGTGTAAAAAGATTGCTCCTCAGGTTCTCATTAATTCTTTCACCTCTTAACTTAAACCTATGCCCTCTAGTTCTCAATTCCCCAACCCTGGGAAAAAGACTGAGTGCATCCACCCTATCCATGCCTCTCATGATCTTATACACCTCTATAAGATCACCCTTCAGTCTCCTACACTCTGAAGAAAAAGTCCTAGCCTGTCCACTCTCTCCCTGTAACTCAGTCCCAGAGTCCTGGCAACATCACTGTAAATCTCTTCTGCACTCTTTCCAGTTTAATAACATCTTTCCTATAGCAAGGCGACCAAACCTGAACACAATACTCCAGGTGCAGCCTCACCAATGTCCTGCACAACTGCAACATGACTTCCCAACTTCTATACTCAATGCCCTGACTGATGAAGGCCAGCATGCCGAAAGCCTTCTTCATTGCCCTATCTACCTGTGACTCCACCTTTTGAGAACCATGCACCTGAACTCTAAGGTCCCTCTATTCCACAATACTCCCTAAGGTCCTACCATTCACAGTGGAAGTCCTACCTTGATTTGACATTCCAAAATGTAACACCTCACACTTATCTGTATTGAACTCCATTTGCCATTTCTTGGTCCACTTCCCCAGCTAATCAAGATCCTGCTGTAATTTTGGTTATCCTTCCTCACTGTCGACAGTACCACCTATTTTAGTGTCATCGTGTCATCTGCAAACTTACTGATAGTGGTTAGCACTGCTGCCTCACAGCGCCAGGGACCTGGGTTTGATTCCTAGTTTGGGTCACTGTCTGTGCGGAGTCTGCATGTTCTCCCTGTATCTGCATGGGTTTCCTCTGGGTGCTCCGGTTTCCTCCCACAGTTCAAAAGAGGTGCTGGTTATGTACATTGGCCATGCTAAATTCTGCCTCAGTGTACCTGAACAGGTGCCAGAATGTGGCGACAAGGGGATTTTCACAGTAACTTCATTACTGTTTTAATGTAGGTCCACTTGTGACAATAGTAAATAAACTTTTTCATTCTCATTCAAATCGTTGATATAGGTAACAAACAACACTGAGCTCTGAGGCACACAAGAATCAGTGCTGGGCCCATTGCAGAGAGGTGCAGAGAACTTTCTTTCATAGAGATACATGTGCTAATGTCCACAAACATAGAGGCAAGTTAGTGCTTCCCACTTCCCATGAGAGCATTTTCTTCCGTTTCTGACCATGGGCATGGTGCATAAGTGATTAGTCATTCTCTTCCTTCAAAATAATGTGAGAGAACAGCTCCAACTGCAGTTCCTGATGCATGTGACATATGTTTCAGTATGTGGGCTGAAATGTGCAAGGACTGGCGGAGATGCTATCTTCATCTTTAATGTTTCAAACATTGCTTGCTGTGTGATTGATAACTCCCATCATCTATCTTTGTGCAGCAGCTTCTGATCTGCAATCTCTACGTAGTTAGGAATGAATTTGTGATAAACCTTAGTAGCACCGAGAAACAATACCAACTCTTTTATGTTAGATTGTGTTGAAAGAAGTGGCGTTGGCACTTTGTGCATAGGCTTTACTCCAGCTGCCATTATTCTGCATCCTAAAAGGTCAAGCTTGGGTTCTGGAAATGTGCATTAATCCTTGTTGAGCCTCATTTCTGTTTTGCATGTTAAGCGAGCACTGCTGATAATTGTTGTTTGTGTCCTGTTTTGTCTCTGCTCTGGACAACAATGTTACCAAGTCGGTTATGCATCCCCTCAACACTTGACGGGACTGAACTTAGTCCATGTTGCATTCGGCGGTACACACCTTTTTGAGTAAGAAAACCAGTAGGCTTTGCTCTTCTCGAGGTATCTGGAGATTGCTCCATCTCATATCTAGGTTTGACAAGGCTGCAGAGTCATGAAATAATGCTGACAGGTCTTTAATTATAGTGGATACTTGTCTCAGATGATAAAACTTTTGACCAGTTTAAACTTAAAGTAAAGTTTATTTATTAGTCACAAGTAAGGCTTACATTAACACTGCAATGAAGTTACTGTGAAATTCCCCTAGTTGCCACACTCCTGCACCTGTTCAGGTCAATGCACCTAACCAGCACGTCTTTCAGAATGTGGGGGGAAACTGGAGCATCTGGAGGAAACCCACGCAGACACAGGGAGAACGTGCAAACACCAGACAGACAGTGACCCAAGCCGGGGATCAAACCCAGGTCCCTGGCGCTGTGAAGCAACAGTGCTAACCACTGTGCCACCATGCCAGCCCAAACTTAATGCACAGTTTAGGTTCGCCTTTTTTTTGTTGTGCAATGATTGGATTTGAGAAAAGCAAAATACTGCAGATGCCAGAAGTCTGAAAGAAAAACAGAAAATGCTGAGAAACTCGGCAAATTTGGCAGCATTTGTGGAGAGAGACAGAAAATTAACATTTTACGTCTATATGACTCTTCTTCAAAAAGATACAGGTGTGTATATTCGGCACCATCGATCTCATCAATGCGATCTTCAAGTTTTAATCCAAATCAAAAAGGTTTACTTCCAAAAGGTTTTGCCACTGGCTCTGTAGAAAGTGAACCGGACTAGGGGGACAATTTTATTGTGGACTGGAACTGTGATTGTCCCCAAAACTAGAATGATAGCATCATCATGAGCTTGAAGAGTGTTGCAGGAGAGGAAATTGTGAAAAGAATACTTCTGGTAGCATTTGTCACTCATTATAGATACTTTGTGCCAACATCGATATAAAGTGACACTGACCTCTATTGAGAGCTCCTTAAAGTGACTTGACAATGCTGTTACATATTGTTTGATAGGTTTGCCATTTCCATGCAATCCCTGACAGAATGTAGGTCATTCGATCATCACACGGTTCTTAGAGCCAAAATATGACTGCCAAATCAACTGTCGACATAGCTTATGTGAGCTGTTTGAACATTCACTGGCCTTCTGCTCTGAGACAATGTATGAATATCACTTTCTTACCAATCACTGCTACATCAGGACTATCTATCCCTGTGGCAAGCAAGTATTTTTTGAACCCCAAAATCCATCCTTCCTAAGGCATGGGGGATTTCCGGGCAATTAATGAAATGGTTCTGGAGCCAGTAAAGTTAAACTTTTTTCAACAATCCTTGTTGCTAATTTTTGCACTTGCCATATTTGCCTTACAGGTTAGATGAAAGAAAAATGCAGGAATGACACTAATTCTAAATTGAAATAGTTTGTTTACATTATTGTAAAATATCTCAGAACTTACAGGATTTGTACACGCATGTCATCCAGAATCTAGGTCTCTTCTCTCCAGAAACTTCTCTGTTTTATTTGCTTTCTAGCTCCACTCACAGGTTCAAGTAATTAAGTTAAGGATCAGTTACCAGAGTAACAGAATCAAAAAGAGACCTATCAAACCATTGAACACAATGGGCGGAATTCTCCGGTTCTCTGGTCTAAAAGTCGGAAATTCCTGCCCGACTGTCAATGGTGTTTCACATTCTCCGCAACCTATCCACTAAAATTCCAGTGGCGGATGGGGTGGAAGAATTCCGGCCTTCATCTGGGACTTCCAGCTTCTGTTGTGCGCTGATCAATTTGTACCAGAAAATGGGCCTAAACTAATTTCTCCCCCACTCTCTCTTTCAACAGTGGTGTGTAATGTATTTCACTGCCCCACACCATACTTACCACAAACATGAAACCAAACATACAGCGATGATGAAAATGTGTTTTGATGAGTTTAACTTAAATATGTCAAGTAAAAGCCAGGCTTACTGTAATCAGAAATCTTAAATTTCTGAATTCAGAGAGTCAACAATGTCTACAGCACAGAAAAACATCCTTTGGTTCATGATGTCTGAACCAGTCAAAGACAAGACACCCAACTATTCAAATTCAATTTTCCAGCACTTGATCCTTAGCTTTGTATGCCTTGGCATCACAAGTGCATGTCTAAATACTTCTTAAGTGTAATGAGGGTCACTACGTCCACCATCTTTTCAGGCAGTGAGTTCCAGACTCCCACCAGCCTCTGGTAAAAATGTTTTTCCTCACATCCCCTCTAAACCTCCTGCCCTTACTTTAAATCTATGCCTCTGGTTATTGATCCTTTCTCCAAGGGGAAATGTTTCTTCCCGTCTACCTATGTGCCTCAAATTTTTATATATCTCAATCATATCCCCCCTCAGTCTCCTGTGCTCCAAGGAAAGCAAGCCTCAGTCTATCCAATCTCTCTTTGTAACTAAAACTCTCCAGCCCATGCAACATCCTGGTAAATATCCTCTGCACCCTTTCCAGTGGTATCACATCCCTCCGAGAATGTAGATTCCAGAATGCTCTAGCTGTGGTCTAACCAATGTCTTATTTAGTTCCAGCATAACCCCCCTGCTCATAAACTCTGTGTCCCAGCTAATGAAGGCAAGTATATCATATAATTTCTTAACCAATTTATCCACCTGTCCTGCTAACTTCGGGGCTGATGTAATGCATACCAAAGTCCCACTGATCCTCGGTTCTTCCCAAGGTTCTGCCATTCATCATGAATTCCCTTGTTTTCTTTGTTTTGCCCAAGTACAGTACCTTATACTTATCCAGATTGAATGCCATTTACCACCAATCAGTCCATCTGACCAACACACGTATATCCTCCTGCAATCTAAGGCTAACCTCCTCACTGAAACTCACGCTGACTCCAACACACCCCTCCCTGATGAGCTCAATGCATTCTATGCCCGTTTTGAGCAAGAGGTCAGCGAGAGCATGCCCTCCACCCTGGAAGCCCTGGATGAACCTGTTTCTTTGGTCACCATTGCAGATGTCAGAGCAGCTTTCTGGAAGGTCAACCCATGGAGAGCGACTGGCCGGATGGGGTACCGGGACGAACACTCAGATCCTGTGCGGATCAGCTGGCGGGGGTATTTGAAGACATTTTCAACCTCTCTTTACAACTATCTGAGGTCCCTATCTGCTTCAAGAAGACAACCATCATCCCGGTACCTCAGAAAAGCCAAGCAGCGTGCCTGAATGACTATTGTCCAGTGGCTCTGACATCCATCATTATGAAGTGCTTCGAAAGGCTAGTCATGGCACAAATCAATTCCAGCCTCCCGGACTGCCTGGAGCCACTGCAATTTGCCCACCACCGCAACAGGTCGACAGCAGACGCCATCTCCCTGGACCTGTACTCAACCCTGGAACATCTAGATAACAAAGACACCTATATATTGACTACAACTCAGCCTTCAACATCAATATTCCTCCGAAGCTCATCTCCAAACTCCGTGGCCTGGACTTCAGCTCCTCCCTCTGCGACTGGATCCTGAACTTCCTAACCCAGAGACCACAATCAGTAAGGATTGGCAACAACACCTCCTCCACGATCACCCTCAACACCGGTGCCCCACAAGGCTGTGTTCTCAGCCCCCAACTATACTCGTTATACACCTATGACAGTGTAGCCAAATTCCCCTCCAACTCGATTTTCAAGTTTGCTGAAGACACCACCGTAGTGGGTCAGATCTCAAACAATGAGAGACAGAGTACAGGAATGAGATAGAGAATCTGATGAACTGGTGCGGCTACGATAACCTCTCCCTCAATTTCACCAAAACGAAGGAGATTGTCATCAACTTCAGGAAATGTAGAGGAAAACACGCCCCTGTACATCAATGGAGACAAAGTGGAAAGGGTTGAGAGCTTCAAGTTTTTAGGTGTCCAAATCACCAACAACCTGTCCTGGTCCCTCCATGCTGACACTATAGTTAAGAAAGCCCACCAATGCCTCTACTTTCTCAGAAGACTAAGGAAATTTGTCATGTCAGTTACGACTCTCACCAACTTTTACAGATGCACCATAGAAAGCATTCTTTCTGGCTGTATCACAGCTTGGTATGGCTCCTGTTCTGCCCAAGACCGCAGGAAACTACAAAAGTTCGTGAATGTAGCCCAATCCATCATGCAAACCAGCCTCCCATCCATTGACTCTGTCTATACTTCCCGCTGCCTCGGCAAAGCAGCCAGCATAATTACGGACCCCACGCAACCTGGACATTCTTTCTTCCATCTTCTTCCATCGGGAAAAAGATACAAAAGTCTGAGGTCATATACCAATCGACTCAAGAACAGTTTCTTCCCTGCTGCCATCAGACTTTTGAATGGACCTACCTTGCATTAAGATGATCTTTCTCTACACCCTAGCTATGCCTGTAACACTACATTCTGCACTCTTTCGTTTCCTTCTCTATGAACGATATGTTCTTGTCCGTATAGCGCGCAAGAAACAATACTTTTCACTGGATGTTAAATCAAATCAAAATCACTATTTACCACCCTACCAATTTTCGTATCATCCACGAACCTACTGATCAACCCTCCTACGTTCAAGTCTAAATCATTTACATAAACCACAAACAGCAAGGGCCCCAACATTGATCCCTGTGGGACCCCACTGGACACAATCTTCCAGTTTGAAAAATACCCCTCAACCATCACCCTCTGCTTCCTGTCACTCAGTTGTTTCTGGGTCCAATTTGCCAAATTTCCCCGGGTCTCTTGTGCTCTTTCCTTCATTATCAGTTTCCCGTGCAGGACCTTGTCAAAAGCCTTGCTGAAGTCCAAAAAAGACTATGCCAAATGCATTGCCTTCATCTACACACCTGGTCTTCAAAAAATTCACTCAATTGGTCAAGCATGACCTCCCCTTAACAAAACCATGCTGATTGTTCTTGTTCAATCTCTACCTATCCAAATGCACATTAATTCTGTTTCTCAGAATTGCTTCCAATAGTTTCCCCACCACTGAAGTTAGACTGACTGGCCTGTAGTTTCCTGGTTTATCCCTTCCTGAATAATGGTACCACATTGCCTGTACTCCAATCCTCCCGCACCTCTGCTGTGGCCAGAAAGGAATTGAAAATTATTGTCAGCACCTCTGCTATTTCCTCCCTTGCCTCAGTCAACAACTCGGGATACATTTCATCCAATCCTGGAGATGCATCTACTTTTATTTCTGCCGAACCACTCAGAACCTCCTCTCTGTCTATGTTAATTTATTTAATTGTATCCCTGATTCCTATACCCACATCATCTCTGTTACTCGTGAACACCGACACAAAGTGGGATTCATTTAGAACCCTACCTATCTCCTCTGGCTCCACACACAAATTACCACTGCTGTCCTGAATGGGCCCTACTCTTTCCCTAGTTATCCTTAATTAGTTGTAAATCCAACTTATGATTTTCCTTTATTTTGCCTGCCAGTTTCCATTTATGTTCCTTTTTTGCTCCCCTAATTTCCTTTTTAAGTTCACTCTTGCACATTCTATACTCACCTTGGGCTCCGGTGGTTTGAGCCCTCGCTGTCTGCCATAAGCTTCCCTTTTACTCTTTATCCAATGCTGCATATCTCTCAATATCCAGATCGCACCCTTTTTTTTACTGGAACATTTTGGAATAATTCAGTTGCACATAGCAATACAATTACCATTTTAGTCGAAGAGCTTGAAAACTATTGAAATTCTAGGAAATTTGTGACCACCATTGGTTTGGCTTGGGAGACAGACATTTGGTAATATTGGTAATTGCAAAGCGTAAACCCAAGAAAGTTGTTGCATGGAGGGAATGATGGTGAAATGGAGCTCAATTGCACCATAATTCCTGGGGCTTCTGCATTGGAAGTCAAACCCAGCAACACAGTGATGTCATATCTGTGGGGAATTCTAGGCAGAGCACTACAGAAGATTTCCTCCTTCTGGACTTGCAATGTGCTTAGGGGAATTCAGACTGAGAATTGTAAGATGAGATACAGCTGAGCCTAACAGAGTGAGGAGTTTCTGGGCATGAAGAATTTAAACAGATTTGCTAGTGATATTGGGGTGTAGAAACATAGAAACATAGAAGATAGGAGCAGGAGGAGGCCATTTGGCCCTTCGAGCCTGCTCCGCCATTCATTACAATCATGGCTGATTATCCAACTCAATAGCCTAATCCTGCTTTTCCCCCATAATCTTTGATCCCAATTGCCCCAAGTGCTACATCTAGCCACCTCTTGAATACATTCAATGCTTTGGCATCAATTACTTCCTGTGATAATGAATTCCACAGGCTCACCACTCCACAGGTGAAGAAATGTATCCTCACCTCTGTCCTCAATGGTCTACCCCGAATCCTCAGACTGTGACCCCTGGTTCTGGACTTCCCCACCATCGGGAATATCCTCCCTGCATCTATCCTGTCTAGAACTGTTAGAATTTTATAAGTCTCTATGAGATCCACCCCCCCCCCCCTCATTTGTGTGAGCTCCAATAAAATCAATCCTAACCTAGTCAATCTCTCCACATACATCAGTCCTGCGATGCCCGGAAACAGCCTGGTAAACCTTCGCTGCACTCCCTCGAGAGCAAGGACATCCTTCCTCAGAAAAGGAGACCAGAAGTGCACAAAATATTCTAGATGTGGCCTCACCAAGGCCCTGTATAATTGCAACAACACATCCCTGCTCCTGTACTTGAAACCTCTCACAATGAAGGCCAACATGCCATTTGCCTTCTTTACTGCCTGCTGCACCTGCGTGCTTATCTTCAGTGATTGGTGCACAAGGACACCCAGGTCCCACTGCACACTCCCCTCTCCCAATTTACAGCCATTCAGGTAGTAATCTGCCTTCTTGTTTTTGCTTCCAAAGTGAATGACCTCATACTTATTCAAATTATACTGCATTATACTGATTAGCCCACTCATCCAACCTGTCCAGATCATTCTGAAGGATCTCTGCATCAAAGAACAAAGAACAAAGAACAAAGAACAATGCAGCACAGGAACAGGCCCTTCGGCCCTCCAAGCCCACGCCGCTCCCCGGTCCAGGATTGAATCCTGAATCCAGGATCCCCGCCCAATTTTCCAGCCTATCTACATACCAATATCCTATCCACCGAGCTGTCCCTCACAGCTACGATGCTTTGTTCATTACAACCTATTAACTCACATCCTCGTCACAATTCACCCTCCCACCAAACTTGGTATCATCTGCAAAATTTGAGATGTCACATTTTGTTCCCTCATCCAAATCATTAAAATACATTGTGAATAGCTGGGATCCCAGCACCGATCCCTGCAGCACCCCACTAGTTACTGTCTTCCAATTTGAAAAGCACCCATTAGTTCCTACTTTGTTTCCTCTCTGTGCTTTAATCTTGCACGATAATTTCTTGTGCGGGACTTTGTCAAACGCTTTCTGAAAGTTCGAATATACTGCATAGACTGACTCCCCCTTGTCAACTCTACTAGTTACATCTTCAGAGAATTCCAACAGATTTGTCAAGCTTCATAAATCCATGCTGACTTTGTCTGATCCTGCCACTGCTTTCTAAATGCTCTGCCATAAAGTCCTTGGTAATGGATTTGAGAATTTTGCCACTACTGATGTTAAGCCTACTGGCATTTTCCAACATTTCTGGCATTTGATTTGTGTCCTCTTTTGTGAAGACAGAACCAAAGTATGTATTCAGATGCTAGGCCAGGAGACACGTAGGAGGCAAGTGTTTTGTTTCCCATTTTGACTATACAGATATGGCCTTCACTCAACCATAACACCCCGCCATCAGCACCCCCCAATCCTCCACTTCCCTTTCAAAATGCACTTGTATGCAATGAATATGGAGGAGGTGGAGAAAACAAGAGAGAATAAAGAGTCACGAAGCATAATGTCACCCATTTCTTAGAATATGTAGTACAGGACAAATGTTGTAAATGTCTGCTTCACTCAGGAGACCTTGTCATCCTGCAATCAGACCTTGCAATCAGATACTTGCACTGTTAGTCCTTTAGCTGTGAAAGTGATCTATGTGTTCAACAGATTTGACAGTGGTTTATTTCAGGCAACTGCAGAGATCTCTCTGATAGAAACATAGAAGATAGGAGCAGGGGGAGGCCATTTGGCCCTTCGAGCCTGCTCCGCCATTCATCACAATCATGGCTGATCATCCAACTCAATAGCCTAATCCTGCATTCTCCCCATAACCTTTGATCCCATTCGCCCCAAGTGCCATATTTGGCCACCTCTTGAATGCATTCAATGTTTTGGCATCAACTACTTCCTGTGGCAATGAATTCCACAGGCTCACCATTCTTTGGGTGAAGCAATGTCTTCTCATCTTCGTCCAAAATAGTCTATCCTGTATCCTCAGGTTGTGAGCCCTGGCTCTGGACACCCCCACCATCTGGAACATCCTTCCTGCATCTACCCTGTCTAGTCCTGCTAGAATTTTATAAGTCTCTATGAGATCCCCTCCTTTTTCATCTGAACTCCAGCAAACACAATCCTAACCTAGTCAATCTCTCCACATACATCAGTCCCGCCATCCCTGGAATCAGCCTGGTAAACCTTCGCTGCACTCCCTTGAAAGCAAGAACATCCTTTCTCAGCCCCATCACCCAACCTGTCCAGGTCATTCTGAAGGATCTCTGCATCCCCGTCACAGTTCACCTCCCACCCAAGTTGATATCATCTGCAAACTTTGAGATGTTACATTTTGTTCCCTCATCCAAATCATTAATATATATTGTGAATAGCTGGGGTCCTAGCACTGATCCCTTGGCATCCCACTAGTCACTGCCTGCCAATTTGAAAAAGACCCATTAATTCCTCTCTGCCAACCAGTTTTGTATCCAGCTTAATACACTTCCACCAATCCCATGGGCTTTAATCTTTCGTGGTAATCTCTTGTGCGGGACTTTGTCAAACGCTTTCTGAAAGTCCAAATATACCACATCAACTGGCTCGCCCTTGTCAATTCTGCTAGTTATACCTTCGACGAATTCCAACAGATTTGTCAAGCATGATTTCCCCTTCGTAAATCCATGCTGACTCTGTCTGATCCTGGTTCTGCTTTCTAAATGCTCCGCTATAAAGTCCTTGATAATGGATTTGAGAATTTTCCCACTACCGATGTTAAGCTTACTGGCCGATAATTCCCTGCTTTCTCTCTACCTCCCTTTTTGAATATTGGAGTGACATTCGCTCCCCTTCAACCTGCAGAGTCAATAGAATCGTGGAAGATGACCACCAATGCACCCAATATTTCTAGAGCCACTTAAAGTTTAAAGTTTATTTATTAGTCACACGTAAGGCTTACATTAATACTGCAATGAAGTTACTGTGAAATTCCCCTAGTCGCCACAGTCCAGTGCCTGTTCAGGTCAATGCACCTAACCAGCACGCCTTTCAGCCTGTGGGAGGAAACCGGAGCACCTGAAGGAAACCCACACAGACATGGGGAGAATGTGCAAACTCCAGACAGACAGTGGCGGGAATCGAACCCGGGCCCCTACCGCTGTGAGGCAGCAGTGCTAACCACTGTGCCACCGTGTCACCCTAACTTATACTTCCTTAAGTACTCTGGGATGTAGATTATCAGGTCCAGGGGATTTATCCGCCTTCAATCCCATCAATTTTCCCAGTACCATTTTTCTCCTAATATTGATCTCCCTGAGTTCTTCCCTCTCACTAAATCTTGCATTCTCTAACATTTCTGGTATCTGATTTGTGTCCTCTTTTGTGAAGACAGAACCAATGTATTCAGTTGCTCAGCCATTTTGTTGTCGCCTATTATACATTCTCCCGTTTCTGTCTGTATTTCACCTACATTTTTCTCCACCAACCCCTTTCTTTACACACATCTATATAAACACTTAGGGCCCGATTTTACCATCGCGTTGTGCCCGTTTTTGGGCACGAAAACTTGGTAAAGTCAGGCATGAGGTGAGTAGCGCGATCTGCGCCTGCCTCCGTGCCGTTTCCCCCTTTACCAAGACCCACAAATGGCCGTGATTGGGACCGCGCCCGAAACAGACATTTGCATGCATTTAAATTGACAATGGGCTGCACGTCCAACCTTACCTTATCCCCTTTACCACCATTCAGAATTGGAGCAAAACAGATATGCTCCACAAAAGTCCGATTCAAGAACTCAAGTTAATGAGGAGATAAGTGCCTTGCGTCTGACAGCTCTCTGCTTGATATCGGTGGGGGGTGGAAGGGGGTTCCACTGCCACTCTGCCTGAGATCAGTGAGGGAGAAGAGGACGTCCGCTGTCACTTTGCCTGAGATAAGTGGGGGGGAAGGGGGGGAGGGGCCTGCGATCGGTCTGGGTGGGGGGGGATAAGGGGGTCATTAATGTTGGGGGGGTGGGGCAATGTCTGTGGGGCCAGGGGGAGGCATTATCTGGCCTGGGACCAATGTGGCAGGGAGCAGCATCCTATCATTTTCTTTCTGCGCATGTGCAGTTGGAGGCACCGATCGGAGCTGCAGGACTTTGGGCACGTTAAGCCCCACCCACAGGCCTGTGCAGCACAATTCGGAATTGCTAATATTTTTTCAAGCAGAGTGCGTATGGGGGCGCCTGGGAACGGGTCTAAAAGTCGGATCTGAAACACTCCCAGTTTCAAGTCCGCCCAGCACTTAGAATCAAAATGGTAAAATAGGGCCCTTAGTGTCAGTCTTTATGTTCCCTACAAGTTTACTTTTGTACTGTATTTTCCCATTCTTAATCAATCCTTTGGTTCTTCTTGCTGAATTCTAAACTGCTCCCAATCCTCAGACCTATTATTTTTCTTGGCCAATCTGTATGCTTCTTCCTTGGATCAGATACTCTCTCTAGTTTCCTTTGTAAGCATGGATTGCCCTCTTACCCATTTTGCTTTTGTACCAGACAGGAATAAACAGTTGCTGCGGTTTCCCCATGTTTTCCTTGAATGTTTGCCACTGTCATCCCTTTAAGTAACTCTCCCCAATCTATCAAGGCCAACTCAAGCTTCATATCCTCATAGTTTCCTTTATTAAGATTCAGCACCCTAGTCTCCCAATGTCCAAAGATGTGCAGGTTAGGTTGATTGGCCAGGTTAAAAATTGCCCCTTAGAGTCCTGAGATGTGTAGGTTAAGAGGGATTAGCGGGTAAATATGTGGGGATAGGACCTGGGTGGGATTGTGGTCGGTGCAGACTCGATGGGCCGAATGGCCTCCTTCTGCACTGTAGGGTTTCTATGATTTCTATGAACTACTTCACTCTTCATCTTGAAAAAAAATTCTATCATATTACGGTTGCTCATCCTCAAGAGGTCTCGCACAGCTGGATTGCAATGATTCCCTTTTCTTTACACAATACCCAATCTAAGATGGCCTGCTCTCTAATTGGTTGCTTCACATATTGGTCAAGAAAACCATCCCGTATACACTTCAGGAAGTCCTCCTCTATGGCATTGTGGCTAATTTGATTTGCCCAATCTATGTGCAGATTAAAATCACCCATGGTCACCGATATTCCTTATCACATGCATCACTAATTTCATGTTTAATGCCATTCCCAACATCACCACTGCAGTTTGGGGGTCTATATATGACACCCACTAATGTTTTTTGCGCCTTGGTATTTCTCAACACGACCCATACAGACTCAATATTGTCAGAGCTAATATCCTTTCTCACTATTGTGTTAGTATCCTCTTTAACCAGCAATGTCACTCCATCACCTTTTCCTTTATGCCTGTCCTTCCTAAATACTGAATACCCTGGGACATTCAGTTTCCATCCTGGTCACCATGTCTTCATAATCCCAATTATATCATACCCGTTTACTTTTATTTGCGTGATTAGTTCATCCACTTTATTGCAAATGCTTGGCGCATTAAGGTAGAGAGCCTTTAAGTTTGACTTTTGAACATTGTTTGTCTCGCTCCCAATATTTTTCTCTGTAGTTCTATAAAATTTTGTCCTCAGTTTCTCTGCCTATCACTTTTCTTATTCCCTTTTCTACCTTTTGTTTTTGTCCTTAATCCCTCCTCTCTGACTCCTTACCTAGGTTCCCATCCCCCTGGCAAATTAGTTTAGACCCTCCCCAACCGCTCCAGCAAACAATCCCCCAAGGACATCAGTCCCAGTCTTGCCCAGGTGTAACCCATCCAATTTGTACAGGTCCCACCTCCCCCAGAATTGGTCCCAATGCACCAGGAATCTGAAACCCTCCCCCTGACACCATCTTTTCAGCCACATATTCAACTGATAAATCCTGTAATTTCTACTCTGACTAGCACGTGACATGGGTAGGTGGCACAGTTGTTAGTACTGCTGCCTCACAGCACCAGGGATCCAGGTTTGATTCCCGTTTTAGGTCACTGTCTGTGCAGAGTCTTCTCATTCTCCCCGTGTCTGCGTGGGTTTCCTCTGGGTGCTCTAGTTTTCTCCCACAGTCTGAAAGATGTGCTGGTTAGGTGGATTGGCCATGCTAGATTCTCCCTCAGTGTACCCGAACAAGCGCTGGAGTGTGGCGACTAGGGGATTTGCACAGTAACTTCAGCGCAGAGAATTAGGAAACATAGGTTGGACTAGGAGATTACAGGGACTGGGAACGTCCGACATGTGGAGTTTTTTCAAGGAGCAGCTACTGCGAGTCTGTGATAGGTATGTCCCTGTCAGGCAAGGAGGAATTGGTAGGGCTAGGGAACCGTGGTGCACCAAAAAAGTTTCTTTGTTGGTTAAAAAGAAAAAGGAGGCTTATGTTCGGATGAGACGTGAGCACTCGGGTAGTGCACTAGAAAGCTTTAGATTGGCTAAGAGGGAGTTGAAGAGCGAGCTTAGAAGGGCTAAAAGGGGACATGAGAAGACTTTGGCGGATAGGGTTAAAGAGAATCCTAAGGCGTTCTATAGGTATGTCAAGAACAGAAGGTTGGTTAGGGCAAGTTTAGGGCCAGTTATAGATGGCAGAGGGAAGTTATGTGTGGAACCGGAGGAGATTGGTGAAGCATTGAACCAATATTTCTCTTCGGTGTTCACGCAAGGGGACATGAATATAGCTGAGGAGGACACTGGGTTGCAAGGGAGTAGAATAGACAGTATTACAGTTGATAAGGAGGATGTGCAGGATATTCTGGAGGGTCTGAAAATAGATAAATCCCCTGGTCCGGATGGGATTTATCCAAGGATTCTCTGGGAGGCAAGAGAAGTGATTGCAGAGCCTCTGGCTCTCATCTTCAGGTCGTCGTTGGCCTCTGGTATAGTACCAGAAGATTGGAGGTTAACGAATGTTGTCCCATTGTTTAAGAAGGGGAACAGAGACTTCCCCGGGAATTATAGACCGGTGAGTCTCACTTCTGTTGTCGGCAAGATGTTGGAAAAAATTATAAGGGATAGGATTTATAGTTATTTGGAGAGTAATGAATTGATAGGTGATAGTCAGCATGGTTTTGTGGCAGGTAGGTCGTGCCTTACTAACCTTATTGAGTTTTTTGAGAAAGTGACCAAGGAGGTGGATGGGGGCAAGGCAGTGGACGTGGTATATATGGATTTTAGTAAGGCGTTTGATAAGGTTCACCATGGTAGGCTTCTGCAGAAAATGCAGATGTATGGGATTGGGGGTGATCTAGGAAATTGGATCAGGAATTGGCTAGCGGATAGGAAACAGAGGGTGGTGGTTGATAGTAAATATTCATCATGGAGTGCGGTTACAAGTGGTGTACCTCAGGGATCTGTTTTGGGGCCACTGCTGTTTGTAATATTTATTAATGATCTGGATGAGGGTATAGTTGGGTGGATTAGCAAATTTGCTGATGACACCAAAGTCGGTGGTGTGGTAGACAGTGAGGAAGGGTGTCGTAGTTTGCAGGAAGACTTAGACAGGTTGCAAAGTTGGGCCGAGAGGTGGCGGATGGAGTTTAATGCGGAGAAGTGTGAGGTAATTCACTTTGGTAGGAATAACAGATGTGTTGAGTATAGGGCTAACGGGAGGACTTTGAATAGTGTGGAGGAGCAGAGGGATCTAGGTGTATGTGTGCATAGATCCCTGAAAGTTGGGAATCAAGTAGATAAGGTTGTTAAGAAGGCATATGGTGTCTTGGCGTTTATTGGTAGGGGGATTGAATTTAGGAGTCGTAGCGTTATGTTGCAACTGTACACAACTCTGGTGCGGCTGCACTTGGAGTACTGTGTGCAGTTCTGGTCCCCACATTACAGGAAGGATGTGGAGGCTTTGGAGAGGGTGCAGAGGAGGTTTACCAGGATGTTGCCTGGTATGGAGGGGAGATCCTATGAGGAGAGGCTGAGGGATTTGGGATTGTTTTCGCTGGAAAGGCGGCGGCTAAGAGGGGATCTTATTGAAACATATAAGATGATTAGAGGTTTAGATAGGGTGGATAGTGATAGCCTTTTTCCTCTGATGGAGAAATCCAGCACGAGGGGGCATGGCTTTAAATTGAGGGGGGGTAGTTATAGAACCGATGTCAGGGGTAGGTTCTTTACCCAGAGGGTGGTGAGGGATTGGAATGCCCTGCCAGCATCAGTAGTAAATGCGCCTAGTTTGGGGGTGTTTAAGAGATCCGTAGATAGGTTCATGGACGATAAGAAATTGGTTTAGGTTGGAGGGTCACAGTTTTTTTTTTTAACTGGTCGGTGCAACATCGTGGGCCGAAGGGCCTGTTCTGCGCTGTAATGTTCTATGTTCTATGTTCTATGTTCAGTGTTAATGTAAGCCTACTTGTGACTAATAAATAAACTTTAACTTTAAGATCACTGCCTTTGAGGTCCGATTTCTTAACTTTCTTCCAAGCTCCCTGTATTCTGCTTTTAGGACCTCATCTCTTGTATTAGGCAGGCTGAAGCTTAAGCATGCATTTAGCAGATTATTGACACATTTTACGGGAGAGCTGGCAAATCCATCCCTTTTGACATCGCAGCAAAGAACTCGAGAGCTCGGACCATCCAGTTTTAATTTGTTGTTTCTTTTCCCACATTTCAGGGTGCACTTGAAGGCAGCCATATTGCATATGAGAGAGGCCTGACAGAAAACCTCTTCAATCATCTCAGCAGGAAGGATGTCTGTTCCTCCAATGTGCAAATTATGTGTGTCAACATGTAGAGGATCTTATAAATCAATGTCAGACATGTTGGATATTGCCATGGTGCAATATTCCTTCAGAAGTCAACCCTTCCTGAATAAAGAAAGGAACACAGGAACAGAAGTAACGCCTGTTAGTTTGGGATGGACACTAAATGCTAGCCTAGCCAGCAACATTCACATCTTGTGAAAAAATAAGAATTGTTAGACCATGGCTGATTTTTATCTTAACTCCAACTTTCTCCCTTAATTTAGTAAACTGCAATAGCATTGCCGAATAAAAATTATTGAAGACAAAACTAAACTGCTCAATGAAGATAATCAGGCAAATGGATAACTTCTGGCTGACAAAACTGTCAGTCTTCCATTCACGCAGATAATCGCCGGAATTTACCACCCCACCCGCCACAGAATCGGAGCGGGCAAGGGTCGGACAATGAAAATGTCCATTGTCCTCGGGCGGGATTTTCCGGTCTCACTCAAGCGAGGCCATGAAATCTCGCCCACTGTGTTGGTGCCATTTTCTCAGATTTCTGCAGCTGCGCTGCTATTGATACAATGGACAAATGGATGGACCTAATATCACCATCTCTCTCCTCCCCACCCATTCATCATTGTTCTCGTCATCTCTGTTTTCAAATGAGTGCAATTGTGTGGGTGCATTGTCTATTCAGAGGTGCTTCTTTTTATTAAAACGTAAGATCAATGCCCTGGCTGCCTATTCAGGCGGATGTGAAAGATTCTATAAACTTCAAAGAACAGAGAATTCTTCTGGTGTCCTGCCAACTGGCACAACCAAAATGATTCATTTGTTTGATGCTTGAGGGATTTGCTGTGTGAAAATTGACCACAGTAGTTTCCGACAATACAAATTGACTACACTTCAAAAACACTTCATTGGTTGCAAAGCGCATGAGGACATCCTGAGGTAATCAAAGACCACATGTTCTTCTTATCTTTCTTGAACAAGATCAGCGAGTGAAATTTAAAGATTTGACCATCTCACTGAAACTTAAATAGATTAATAGTTGCGCTGCAAGTATCACTTGATTTACCAATTTTAATGATGTTTTGGCTTCAATGCTAAAAAAAAATCCAGGAGGTGAGCATTTAATATTTAAAAGCTTTAGGGCAGTGGTTCCCAAACCTTTTTCACTGGGCCGCACTTTCAGAATAAAAATTTGCTCGCGCCACACCGAATTTTTTATTGATAAGAAATACATTCAAAAACAAAAAAAACCAACTCCTAGCAGTGCTTGATTCATAACATAGAACACAACTACTTTATAATATGATCATGGGACATCCAGAAAGTATCAAACAATGCTTGTTTAAACCATGTTTAAATGTTTCTTTGATTGTCTTTGAATCTTCCCGCCACACTTGCCATCCTCTCTCGCCGCACCAGTGTGGCGCGCCGCACCCTTTGGGAACCACTGCTTTAGGGCTTAATTCAGCCCAAAAGTCAAAGGAACAGAGAGTTTGAATTATAGAATCCCTATAATGCAGGAGGAGGCCATTCGGCCTCTTGAGTCTGCACCAGCCACAATCCCACCCAGGCATCCTGTAACCCCATAAACTTACCCTGCTAACCCCCTGACACTAGGGTCAATTTAACATTGCCAATCCACCTAGCCCACACATCTTTGGAGTGTGGGAGGAAACTGGAGCACCTCAAGGAAATCCAGGCAGACATGGGGAGAATGTGCAAACTCCACAGAGACAGTGACCCGAGGCCAGAATTGAACCCGGGTCCCTGGCACTGTGAGGCAGCAGTGCTAACCACTGTGCCACCATGCCACCCCAAGGGAGAGAGAATTATTAATTTGGAGGAGGTTATACAGAGTTGGGGTGAGGTCATGAAGGGATTGAAGATGATGATGAGAATTTTAAATTTGATGCCTTGGGAAACCATTGCCCTTTCACAGTCTCTAGCTTATGTTGTGGTCTGATGAAGAGTTTATTCCACTTCGCCAAAATGAAGGAAGATCAAATGAAGTCACATGATGGATTCAGTAAGCCAAAATATGGAGATGAGTGTTCCAAGTCAATCCCAAAGGCTCATTAGGCAGAATAGTTACAGATGTCCAAAAAGTATAGTCTTGCCAGCATCACCCACACTCTGAGAAGAAGACATAATAAAATGACCCAGCTATTCACCAGGCTAAAGCACATTCTGAGATATAATGAATGAGGGGGCAACACCTTGCTCAGAATAATGGTCTGAAGTGCTGAACTTGATGAAAAGAAAATAATGACTCTAAAGTAATACTGCAAGGGAAAGAGTTCAAACTTTAAATTTGGAACCCTCTATGCCAGAAGTCATGGCAAAATTAGACATAAACATACCAGTGAATTCTGGAGAGCTGAAACTGGCAATGATAGTGTGTGTGTGAATGAATGGGAGGATGTTATGCGCACTTAATTCTGGAAGCAGAAGTACATATCTTGGAGCAAGAGGGAAAAATTATGAGTAGGCTCATGGGGAGAGCTAAAACGATTGCCATAGTTGGTGCTAGTTCCTATACAACATCCACGAGAGATGATTGAGATTTGACAACAATGTTTTGTTAAAGAAAAACAAATTCCAAGTTGTAGGTTATTGGCTGACATTTATTTGACTTTCCCTTCGAAAAATGAGAAAACGTTTTTTCCATTATTGGTTGAGCCTTAACAAACTAATGGAGATGGATTTAATTCTGCAAGGACTTAACTTCATCAAGGGTTCCTTAGACTTCTCACCTTGACCCCCGGAGGGGTTAGCAGATCTTCGGGATTGACATTGGTGACTTACAATCAGTCTATCATTGTTTTTGTACTCACTTTCCTGAGTTTCAATATTTAATTTTTCATGGACCTCAGAGGTTAGGAGAGAGTAACGAGCTGTTCTATCCAACTGTATTAGTGGGAGGAATTATCCATGTTGTAGCTATAATAGGTAACGGCTCAGTGACTTGCATCACCAGTGAGAGGACTGAGCAAGGACGTAAAGAAAAGGATCCATCACTGACCCCACGACTCAGAAGTACTGAATGTTATCTTAATGGGATGAGGGGGCTAGAAGATCAAACTCACAGCTATTTGTGATTTACAGTTAGAATTATTTAGCATTAAAATGTTTGCCATGCTTCCGTGGTTCCAAGCCAGTCTAACACCATGATCATAAGTACAAATGCCCTTGAGCACTTAATAGGTGATTTGAAGGAGCCGGAGCATTATTGGATATAACTGACTTAAGAAACAACAGGAGCAATCTGCGCCCTCTCACAAACTAGCAAACCTAACTAGATAGAGAGTTAAGGAAGTCCCAAAGTGTGTAAAACCACAAAACTCCAGCAATTGATTTATTGTCCTAACACTGCAACAATAAATTCCCTAACAATGGAAAAATAGAATTATTCAAGATTACAGTATCAAAATAGGTAACCGTCCTCAAAAGGCTGTGCCAATGTCTTCCTCCATGAGTCAAATAGCTAATTACTTTTTAAGAAAGATTGGTGACCTTTACTTCAGTAAAGGTTTGTGACAGATAATTTCCTATTCTAATCATTTTCTGAATAAAGATTCTGCTGTTTCTATTCTCCTTCAATTCTTTCAGTTATTATTTCAGATATGTGCCTGTTGTCATCCACTGTCCAATGAAAAGCATCTATCACTCTTTACCTGTCATAATCATGAAAGATACTGTCAGGCCAACTCTTAATTTTCTCTGCTCCAGTGAACAAAACTTTATTTTTTGTTCAATCACTCATCAGAACTTTTTAATGCTTTTATATGCACCCAGAACTGCGATGCACAAAACATGGCTTTCTAACTAAGGTCTACAAGTGCAACATTACTTCTTTGTCTTTGTATTCAGTACATCCAGATGTGAAACAAAGAATTCTATTTGAGGATTCAGTTTGTCTTATCCATTGTGCAACCGCCTCAATCTATTATCATCATTGTGGGTCTTAGCTTAGGTTGTCCTTGGTCAGGATTGATAGAGACTGCTATTGGTAAACATAGAACATAGAACATAGAACAGTACAGCACAGAACAGGCCCTTCGGCCCATGATGTTGTGCCGAGCTTTATCTGAAACCAAGATCAAGCTATCCCACTCCTTATCATCCTGGTGTGCTCCATGTGCCTATCCAATAACCGCTTAAATGTTCCTAAAGTGTCTGACTCCACTATCACTGCAGGCAGTCCATTCCACACCCCAACCACTCTCTGCGTAAAGAACCTACCGCTGATATCCTTCCTATATCTCCCACCACGAACTCTATAGTTATGCCCCCTTGTAATAGCTCCATCCACCCGAGGAAATAGTCTTTGAACGTTCACTCTATCTATCCCCTTCATCATTTTATAAACCTCTATTAAGTCTCCCCTTAGCCTCCTCCGCTCCAGAGAGAACAGCCCCAGCTCCCTCAACCTTTCCTCATAAGACCTACCCTCCAAACCAGGCAGCATCCTGGTAAATCTCCTCTGCACTCTTTCCAACGCTTCCACATCCTTCTTATAGTGAGGTGACCAGAACTGCACACAATATTCTAAATGTGGTCTCACCAAGGTCCTGTACAGTTGCAGCATAACCCCATGGCTCCTAAACTCCAGCCCCCTGTTAATAAAAGCTAACACACTATAGGCCTTCTATCCACTTGAGTGGCAACCTTTAGAGATCTGTGGATATGGACCCCAAGATCTCTCTGTTCCTCCACAGTCTTCAGAACCCTACCTTTGACCCTGTAATCCACATTTAAATTAGTCCTACCAAAATGAATCACCTCACATTTATCAGGGTTAAACTCCATTTGCCACTTTTCAGCCCAGCTTTGCATCCTATCTATGTCTCTTTGCAGCCTACAACAGCCCTCCACCTCATCCACTACTCCACCAATCTTGGTGTCATCAGCAAATTTACTGATCCACCCTTCAGCCCTCTCCTCTAAGTCATTAATAAAAATCACAAAGAGCAGAGGACCAAGCACTGATCCCTGTGGCACTCCGCTAGCAACCTGCCTCCAATCCGAAAATTTTCCATCCACCACCACCCTCTGTCTTCGATCAGACAGCCAGTTACCTATCCAATCGACCAACTTTCCCTCTATCCCACACCTCCTCACTTTCATCATAAGCCGACCATGGGGGACCTTATCAAACGCCTTACTAAAATCCATGTATATGACATCAACTGCCCTACCTTCATCAACACACTTCGTTACCTCCTTTAAACTTTAACTTTTATTCAACTTTCTTCTAACTATGTACAGGATAAGGCTTCGCATGAGGTTTCACAAATTTCAAACTCTGTTGTTGTGTGATCTATATCACTGATGATACAGACTGTCTATTTACACTACTTCTCCCCTAAATCTCTGAGTCTATTAAATACATTATTATCTGATATCTGCCTGTGAGCCTCTGCCTTCATACCAGATTTACAATTCTGATGATGTATAGTATTCAAATTCTTCATGCTCTCTCTCAAACTTTGTAGAGTTAAATTATTCGAGCTCAATGTCCGGTTGTCTTCCTGATTGTCAGGATAACTGGTCCATTCCATTGAAGATCTGCTCCTTGCAGATACAAATGTATTTCTGTTTCTCCTCACTATTCCATTTTCACTCTTCACAAGATAAGATCACAGATGTAGGGTGGCATCTTCAGTTCTAAGTCCAGTGGCATGTAAGAAAGCCAACATGATTCCTGTTGGATGGCAGGACAGTTGAATACATGCGATCTTAGTGTGCATCTGTCAGGAGCATGGTGAATCTCATGGTGGGACAGACAGGAATTCATCCACTCCATCATTATCATTGAGGGTTGAATGTACTGTTGCCACATGTAAATGGTACCTGGACATTCCTTCACTCAATGTAGGCCAGGAGTTATGTAACATTCTTCCAGAGTCCTTGCACAGACTGAAGAAGCTGCCAGATGTGGGCAACCACATGACAGAATAAATGAAGGTGCATCCCACATTGCCTTCTGTTTATTTCTATATTCATTGCCCGCAATGGATCTATGGTTGGGCCAATGCTCTCTGTTGCAGTGGATCCTGTTTACCAGCATCTTGACCATTGTGAGGCCTCGCTGTCTCTTTCTGCTTGGACCCATGTTCCTCTTGTTCCTGTGCCAAACTGCAAAAGGCACTCCTTCTTATCTGGATGAGGACCATTACCAAGGTAAGGCTTCCTGCAGCCTGAATCATCAACACCTCAGTGTAGCTGTTAACATACAAACATACAAATTAGACCACTTAACCCTCCTCCATTCAACAAGATCATGGCTGATTTGATTGTAACCTCAAATCCACACTCCCTCCTAGCTCTGCTAACCTTTCCCCCCTTGCTCATTAATAATCTATACCTTTACCTTAAGAATATTAATTTACCCTGCCTCCATCACCTTTTGTGGAACAGAGTTCCAAAGTCTCATAAACATCTGTGCGAAATTAATTTTCTGCATCTCTGTCTTAGCGGGGCCAGAGACTTTAATCCCCAGTCAGCTAATGAGATTAAAGTGCCAAATTAAATATTTTAGCATTTCCGCAGTCAGTGCCAGCACTTCACGCTCCCTTTCCCCTGTCCAGCAGCCAGTAGCAGCACTCCTCCTAAACCCCCAAACATTGGACCCCTTCACCCTCAACCTCACAGCCATCGCCATCACCACACCCCCCCCCCCCCCCCCCACCTACCATTGGCCATTGGCGGCATTCCAAGCTCCCATGTCTATTCCCACCCACCACCACTTATCAATGAATCCCCCAGGGGGTATTGCCAGGGCACTGCCGGGCCACATTTCTCTCTCCTGGGACTATACTCACCTTCACGCACCCGGTGGGGGGAACTCGCAGGCGAGGTTCGCAACTTCCAGGCTTTGCCAGATACTGAGACCCTGCCAGCATTTTCAGGGATGTCAAATGCAGGCTCAAGATCCCACCCAAATGTTCCCCATTTAAAATGGAGATGAGGATAAATTATTTCTTTTAGAGGGTTGGGACTTTTCGGAACTCTTTTTAGCTGAGAGTTGTGGATGCAGTGTTAATGAATATTTTTAAGACAAAGGTAGATAGATTCATGACTAACAAACTTTGCCCTTTCTCTGATTGTGTTCCTTCTCATGTTGAAATATGTATCAGAATCTTTTATATCCTTGTATGTCGTGTTTCCTTATTTACGCCCTGTCTGATCATTATGTTGTCTGTACTATTGCCTGCGCCAGAGAGAAAGGGTATTGGCCTGGCCTGGCCCTTGCCAGGTTTCTCTGCTAGTCCCAAAATTGTCTGTACCTGGTAAACCCACGACGCCAATTCTGCCACTTTTCAACTTGATCTGAGCCTTCCACTTGTTCAAAGCACTTTGCTAAAGGGTAACGTTTTCTCCATAGCTTCTCTTCACTCCAGCCTTTCTTCCAGATCTGTTTGCTTTCCGCGAAATCAGTTTGCTTGCTGCTTCTTTCAGTCCCTGGCTTGTTTCCGAAGTGCTTTTCCCATTGTCTTTACCATTGCCACTATACGTTATTATTATTGTTGCGGGACTTAGCTTATGTGATCCTAAAGATTTAACTTGTATTGCACATTATTCTAACTGTGTTCAGGATAAGGCTTAGTATGAGGCTTCATAATTGTGAGGGACGAAGATGTCACCCCATGTACTTTTATCATATATGGAAATAGGCTCATTGCTCTCTTTAAAAAAAAATTAAACTGGACACAGGCTTAACATAATTGAATCCATGTCTGTCTGTGAACCTCGAACAGAAGGAGCTACCTAACATTATCAAAGTAATTCACACCTCATAATCTCTGAAAAGCCACCAATGACATATGTGTAACTTCCAGTCCGAAATGCCAGGTTACATTGATTAAGTGCCAGACATGCACGTAGGATGTCACGGAAGTCCTGGCGCATGCACACTGAAAGAGCGCCAATTTTAAGCCTCCGATCGAGGTTCTGAAAGCTGCCTGTCCTGAGCGCAATTGTGTTGAAACCTCCGCCACTTGCGCTTGTTGTTAGGTGAGTTTTTGCCCTCATTTGTTTGCAGTTATTTTTTGATCTAGCTACACCGCATTGAGGCAGCAGATATTCTTTGGGTTGGTTATTTTTAAAAAGAAGTTTATTTATTAGTCATAAGTCGTCTTATATTAGCACGGCAATCAAATTACTGTGAAAATCCTCCAGCCGCTGCACTCCGGCGCCTGTTCAGATACACTGAGGAAGAATTTAGTATGGCCAATACACCTAACCAGCACATCTTTTGGACTGTGGGAGGACCTGGAGGAAACCCAAGGAGAAAACTCCACACAGACAGTGACCCAAGCTGGGAATTGAACCCAGGCCCCTGGCATTGTGAGGCAGCAGTGCTAACCACTGTGCCACTGTGCCACTCCCGTTTTATTGCTACATGTTTGAAAAAGTTGTTTAACATATAAGTAAAGCACAGAAAGTGAAAGAATGATTTTTAAATTTTTTTTTACAGCTTTGTCATGACAACTAATTCCATTAAAAATGTTCATATATGACAAAGTGGATGTCAGTATTTGGAATGAATTCCAGCATTTGGATTTTGCAATATATTTTAAGCAGTTTTTTAGTATGTTTTAAGAGTTTCCCTGATGCTACGTTGATCCTTGCATAACTTGGCTAGTTCAAATGCTTTAGGAAGGCAAATCACTTAAGATGTCTCCTGTAAGCTGATGTGAACTCGGTATTACAGAATCCAGTGCAGCTTGAAAATCTGCAGTCATGTTCCAATCAATTTTATCTTGATTCTTAACTGAAGTTTTTTTTGAGACTTTGATGGAGACATGATTTGATTTATTATTATCACATGTATTAGCATACAATGAAAAGTATTGTTTCTTGCGTGCTATACAGACAAAGCATACCGTTCATAGAGAAGGAAACGAGAGAGTGTAGAATGTAGTGTTACAGTCATAGTTAGGGTGTAGAGAAAGATCAACTTAATGCAAGGTAGGTCCATTCAAAGGTCTGATGGCAGCATGGAAGAAGCGATTCTTGTGTCGAAGATGTTGTAGAGTCACACTACATGTAAAATCCAAACCCTTCCCTCACCCCTTTTCCCCCTCTTCCTCCCTCTCTACCTCCTTCTCCCATTCTTCCCCCCTCTTTTTCCCCCTTCCCCTCCTCACCCCTCCTCATATCCATCCCTCATCTCCTTGTTTAGTGACAACAGAATTGTAGTATTAACGTATGGATATTTTATTGATTGTTGTTAGAGAAATATATATTTTGTAAGAAACTTGCAAAGACAAGGCAATTAAACATGTCAGTGCAGCTGTTGAAATAGAATGTTTAGTTAAATGTTAACATGGTATCAAAGTTTTGTATTTATAACATTATTTTTGTTAATAAATATTTTCCATTAAACTACAAAATTCTACTAATGCTTTATTGAAACAAAATAAATATTTAAATATGTAATTATGCTTTATTGAAACATACAGAACAGTTAAATATGAGGATTATAAATAAAGTAAGCAAGGCAGAAGAATACTAATGATAAACACATCTAGATTTTCCACGGCCCAAAACGTGAACTCTCTTTTGATCGATCTCATGCAGACATCTAAATCATGGTTCAAGAAGTTCTGACTATATTCTAAATTAAAACACACACTTATAAGTATTCCATACATCTTTAAAAGTTACATAATAATACAATGCAGATTTAGGGTGACACAGTGGCACAGTGGTTAGCACTACTGCCTCACAGATCCAGGGACACGGGTTCAATTCCAGCTTTGGGTGACTGTCTGTGTGGAATTTGCACGTTTTCCCTGTGTCTGCATGGGTTTCCTCCGGGTGCTTCACTTTCCTCCCACAGTCCAAAGATGTGCATGATAGGTTGATTGACCATGCTAAATTGACCCTAGTGTCAGGGGGATTAGCAACGTAAATTCATGGGGTTACAGGATAGGGCCTGAGTGAAATTGTTGTCAGTGCAGGCTTGATGGGCCAAATGGCCTCTTTCTGCACAGTAGGGATTCTATGGGTGGGATTTTCCAGCCGCATTTGGCCCAAAGCTGGAAAATCCCACCTGAGGTCAATGGACCTTTCTATTGTCTGCCGCTCACCCGCTATGATTCCCGTGGCAGGTGGAACGGGAAAATTCACCCCGATGAATCTATGACTCTAAATAGTACTTTCACAAATTTGAAACAAATAAAATATTTGTTTATTTATACATATTACTTAATAATCATGTTCAATAATTAAAATAAATTTTAAAATTATAGTTTTGAGTGAGCCAATAACAGTTGAGCCAATTAACTACTTAAGAGAAAGAGCAAAAAAAAAAGAAATACAAATATACATACTTTTATAAGATCAGGGGAATCCTTCAGTTTTCACTGCAAAACTGCCTTTTGGAACCTGGACCTCCATGGGCATTCCCAGGCTGCCGTGTCATAAGGGGTGTGGTTAGCAATCTCTTGCGATGCACTGGGGCCTTGGTCAGGTGGCTGCGTTGTGGGTCAGAGGCTGCTGCACCCATCGGTAGTTTTGGCGAAGCTGCTCAGGATATGTAAGTAGGCAAATTTTTTCTATTTTTGGAGGACCATACATTTCCGCCAGCAATCGGAACTTATGGGCCAATGGCACAGACCAAATTCAAACAGAGCTATGCAAAGACCATCTGCATTTCATAACCCAGGCTGGCCAGGAGTCTGCTTGTCTGCTAAGAAAAGGGCCCCGCAACTTTCCTTTCAATTCTTAATGCTTGAGACATTCCACAATCTTGGGGACCCAGGTGAGTGATATGGATCCCTCCTCAAACCCAGAGGTGGGAGTCATGTGACATGGGCCTCTAGTTTGTGGGACCAGTAATATTTGCCGTGCTGCAAACTCAGTCTGCCATTTTATCATCCAACTGGCAGCAGACAAGAATCTCTGACCCAGGCTGCATATCTGACTCCATCTACACTGCTTTTACTGGAAATCCTGTACTTTTGCCTACAAGATTGATCCCTCACCACACATCCATCTTACCTTGTGAAATCAACACCATCAGATCAGTGAAGTGACCTGCTCCTTCATCTCAGAGTCTTATCTGATGAAGGAGCAGTGTTCCAAAAGCTCGTGATTCCAATTAAACCTGTTGGACTTTAACCTGGTGTTGTGAGACTTCTTACTGTGCCAAACCCTGGCATCTCCACATCATAACATCTTCACAGGTTTTTGGTCTCTTCCAGTAGCACAAACTTGCTACGAGCACAGAGCAGGAAATTTAGGCTTTTGTTCTCTCGGATCAAGATTGTTTATGAAAATCGGGGCCCTACCTACATTTTCTAGGACAAGAACTTTCCTTTTGTGTTAGTTCCTAAATAGCTCTGGAAGATTCGAATTCAGAAATAAAGAACAAGATGTAGATGCTCAGAATCAAAGTGTTGTTTCACGCTTTCAGATATCCCCGAAAAATAACAGGCATCCACCTTAGTGATGTTCATGCCCGATTCAAGGAATGATGTTGGTGTGTCTCCATGTGAAGTGCTTGATGTTTGGAAAATTTAGCTTGCAGATTCGATAGTGAAATATCAAGAATATTTTCTAGGGAAAAGTTGGACTGTGGGGAAACCATGGGCTTTACACGCTAAATCAATTGAGAGAAAAGAAGTTTTATTTCTGTTGTTCTTTTACAGTTTCCTGCTGCTTATTTAGACAAGACCTAAAGGAAATGGAAGAGAAAAGAATCATTCAGAAGTCTTCCTGTGAGTAGCTATTAGCCTTCTGGTTATTTAGAAACAATTGTGCATGTGTTTGTACAGACTTCAGAGTGCTCAACATTCATCCATGCTTTCTATGATCATAGTTTGATACTTCAGCAGTGCTGGGAGAGCATGTTGATTTCTGTTCTATGAATCTCCTCTGCAACTTTTATAATATTCTCCGACACAAAGAAGGAAAACAACTTACAGTACAGTCGGGCCTACTTTAGCATTATCCGTTACACCAGGTCTTTTTGTAACCCGACCAGCTGTCTTATGAGAATCATGGCTTACACATTTTAGAGGCCAGAGATACTTCATCCTCCTCTGCTCTCTGGATGGTCTGTTGCTCTTCACACCTAATGAAGAAAACACCTTATAAACTGGATTTCAGTCACTCGTGACAGTATGGGCAGAAAAGCGACAGCTGTGCATCTGCAACTTTCTCCGTAGACACATGGATCTGCACTGGCATTGTGGAATAAAGCCTTTGATTCATGAGCTGTCATTAACCACTGGTGTGGAAAGCTCAGGCACCACTATTAACCACTCAGCAGGGGACTGGGAATTTGGAGCAACACATTGCAATTTGACCAGGACTCTGCTTCCTCGGTGCAAGTATTAAATGCAATTGTTTTGCAATTGTGCCTCTTATGAATCAACAAACTTAACTTTATATTTGAACAGATTCCAAAAATAAAGTATTTTAAAGTTTATTTCTTCGTCACAAGTAGACGTACATTCACACTGTAATGAAGTTACTGTGAAAATCCCCCAGTCACCACACTCCGGCGCCTGTTCGGGTACACTGAGAGAGAATTTAACATGGCCAATGCATCTAACCTGCACATGTTTGGACTGTGGGAGGAAACCGGAGCACCCGGAGGAAACCCATGCAGACACATGGAGAATGTGCAAACTCCACACAGACAGTGACCCAAGCTGGGAATCGAACCCAGGTCCCTGGCACTGTGAGGCAACAGTGCTAACCACTGTGCCACCACGCCACTCAATTGGTATTGGGCATCCAACTGGAAAAGCTAATTTTACACTCCAAATGGTGAATTGAAAATTTGCCCTAATGTTTGGTCATCTCTTGCAAGCTGAGATTGCTGCTGTTTAATGCTGCACACCTCTAAAAAGTGCATGAACACCTCAAAAGTGTTCATATACATCTCTGTGAAAGTTTAAGAGTGCCCAATAGGAATGTTACCACAGAGCATCAGCATCAGAGAGCACAGTACCATGAGAAAACAAAGGGAGCCTCAGTAGAAGCACACAATCAAGTATTTGTGGCTAAGGGAAAGGAAAGGAGAGAAAGAAACTAAGCTAACTATGTGCCAATAATTTGAGAATCACAAATGAATTTTAGTAAACATGCAATAGTAATTTTAGTAATTACGCAAACCAGTCTCCCATCCATTGACACTGTCTTCACTTCCCGCCGCCTTGGCAAAGCAGCCAGCACAATTAACGACCCCACGCACCCTGGATATTCTCTCTTCCACCTTCTTCCCTTGGGAAAAAGATACAAAAGTCTGAGATCACGTACCAATCGACTCAAGAACAGCTTCTTCCCTGCTGCCATCAGACTTTTGAATGGACCCACCTTACATTAAATTGATCTTTTTCTATACCCTCGCTCTAACTGTAACACTACATTCTGCACTCTCTCGGTTCCTTCTCTATGAATGGTATGCTCTGTCTGTATTGCGCGCAAGAAACAATACTTTTCGCTGTATGCTAATACATGTGACAATAATAAATCAAATCAAAATATTCACAATAAAATATGTCACAGCAGTTGAAGAGAAGATATAACACAGTGACCCTCTGATGAAAGCTAACTTGCTTAGAGATTACTGCAATTCAACCTTGATGAAAGGAGGAATTCAAATTGAGAGTTCTGACACAAGAGTTTAGGGGGTAAAGTTCAAATTTGGGTGGGTGCAAAACAAGCAGTGCAAGACCCCACTGGATTTCCTTTCCACTGAAGTCATTTGCAGAACTGCAAGATAACATTAACTAGGCTAATGAGACCCGCATGATATGAGAAGCCATTGAGAAGCTATGAAACTTTCTCAGTTCAATCCTGAAACAGAATTAGCAGCAAAGTTCAATTAGATGAGGTGGGAAATTATTATGAAAAAAACACAGGACAATTTACATCCTTCATCCAGTCAGCAGTGCATTTATGATGTCCACCAGATGTATTCTGCATGAATAATTCTCAGGTTTGTACCTTATTGGAATATGTAAAGAAATTGGGCTCCATGGCACCCATTTCCTAGGCACTGCACAGCCTCTTAATACTGGAAATGTCAGCTGAAATTGGCATGCACACTTCCAATACAAAGTGCATGTACCTAATGATTTCAGTAGCAAGCAGAACAGGTAGATTACAGCATTAATCAGTATGCAATACTGTTTTGACACCACGGCTGCAATTCACGAATGGCCTGCTCCAGACTTCATCCTGCCTGCACCTTGTACAGCTGAACAAGATGTTAAGTGGTATGAAGGACCCACACACCAACAGTATTTAGAGGGATCATAAAATTCTAACAGTATTAGCTACTTTATTCTTTCTTCGGGTTACTGGTGCAATCCTGTGTGTTGTTGGAGCTTTCCCCCACTTGTCTAATGTGTTAATAGTGCACAAGGAGTGATTTGATTATGCTGAAATAATTTGTTGTTGACTTAAAATTTTGTGTTGAGGTAAGTTGGGGCTGCAAGATGTGAATGGCCAGGCAAGCCTTGCTCTGCAAATTGAATATGACTGAGAGGCCACACAGAACCTCTACAGTTACTGGAAGATGGAGGAGGAGGAGGAGGAGGTGAAGAAGGCCTCTCAGCGGAAAACCGTATATGCCGTGTATCTTTAAGGAGCTTTTAACCTATGTGAATTTCGGTGAGAACAAATGCTTTAGACACCTTTCCTTTGCATTAAAGTAACCATCACTGAAATCTGCCAATTATAAACTGTAATCTCAAAGCAAAGCAAGGCAAGGACCGCATTGCCTGTGGCTGTGGAGATGACTGTGACTCCTTACTTTTGCATCTGGCTCCTCCTGTTCTGCTGCTGGAGATATAAGCAATATCTCAACATGTTGGGCAGCAAATTGGGCACAATAGTTAGCACTGCTGCCTCACACGCCAGGGACCCAGCCTCGAGTCAGTATCTGTGTGGAGTTTGCACATTCTCCCTGTGGGTTTCCTCCGGGTGCTCTGGTTTCCTCCCACAGTCTAAAGATGTGCAGCGTGGGTGGATTGGCCATGCTAAATTGCCCCTTAGTGTCAGGGGCATTTGCAGGGTAAATACATGGGATTACAGGGATAGGGCCTGAGTGGGATTGTTGTCGGTGCAGGTTCGATGGGCTGAATGGCCTCCTTCTGCATTATAAGAATTCTATGATGTATTCTGTGACTCTATCTATGATTTGCAGCACATTGCTGCATAGATTTTACTAATATCTCCAGCAGCATTTCACAGAGACTCTCTCTTAAAACAAAGAGTTTCAACTCATCCAGTCTTTTCCAAGAATAAGTGACAGAGGATTCACTTGAACTGCAGACTTCTCCATTATGCAGGGTGCCATTAACAGCATGGTCATTGCTTCAGCTGAAGGGTTATCAAGATTGATGGTAGTTCATTGCATGCTACATAACCTGATCATTATAAGGGAACAGCCCGTGCCACCACCAATCACATGAGAAGCTGAGGAGCAGGAGGATGAGGAAATGCAGGAGAGAATGTCACGGGAAATGCTGGAAGAGGAAGGAGGCGTAATTGAATAATTGATTGGCAATGCCAGTGTTCTGTAAAGAAGGTGTCAGCAGTTGCTCAGATGGCAGCATTCCTCATAACTCAGACAAGTGTGAGTTTAGGTCCTACTCCAGAGATTATGAGCACAAAAACCTCAGCTGACTCATTCGTGTGATACTGAGGGAGAACTGCACTGTTGGAGGTATAATCTTTCAGGTGAATGTCAAACTGAGGATCCACTCAGCCTCTCAGGTGGATCTTAAAGATGAAATGGCACTACTGTGGAGACAAAGAGATGGGAAGTTATCCTCAGCATACTGGCCAATATTTACCCCACGATAAACATCTCAAAAACTGCCCGAAATTCTCCAGTTTTGCATGCATGCTACCAGCGAGAACAAGGAATTTGGCACTCGGCCAAATTTTTGTTTCCAGCACCAGGACAGGCCAATTCCAGCCACCAATGAGATGGTTTGTGGGAGCATGCTGCATACACATTGCCTGCAGTGTTTCCCACATGGCGACAGTGACTACACTACTTTGTTGACTGTAAAGTGCTTTGGAATGTGCTAAGACCATGAAGGCACTATATAGTGCAGAGCTGCTTTTTGTAACCTCAACCATACCTCTCTTTTCACCAACAGTCCACACTCCTTCGTATCTCTGATCATCCCATTGTTCTCTTTCTGACCTGAAAGTTCACATTTCAATTAAATTTTATAAATTTGATCATGACAAAATCTGTACAAAAATCAAATAATCACCCTTGTAAATTTCCCAAGTAACCGTCTTCTAAGTGTCTTTGCTTCTCCTTGACCTTGTATGTGTTGCTTCCTCAGTTATTCTAGCACAGGTGCTTTCAATCGAGGTGACTGCAGATAACCTGCAGAGAATGAAAGCTGTCAGGCAAAGCATCATGGTTGGTTTCACAGGTGTGCCGATGGATGTAACCACCATTCTATGTTGGAAGGATGGGTTCCAAGTTGATGCTGGACTCTTCCACGCTCCCTGACATTGTGTGCTTCAACAAATTGGCACCTTCACTATCCTTTCCCTCTGCCTTGGATTCTGCAGTCTGGGCTGCAGTAATCTGGGTTGACTGGCAGTTAACAGCAAAGACACGGGAGGAATGGCAAGGATAGAAGCACAAATACTGTCACCCTGAGAGTGAAAAGTTGATTCATGCTCCATAAAGCCACTGCTGCTCACTCAGGGTGGAGCTTCAGCAACCTTACAGAACTGTTGGAGAACAGATTGCTGGACTGATGTGTTGCCCTGGAAGCCCCTTTCAAAACACTGGTATCCATATCCGTGATGGCAGTGTGCTGATCATCCACTTCAGCACTCGCACCTTTGTTGGGAGCAGTTTGAGCTGCAGTGAAAGCTATCAGACAAAGCATCATAGTTGGTTTCACAGGTGTGCTGATGGATGTAACCACCCATTCTATGTTGGAAGGGTGGGCTCCAAGTTGATGCTGGACTATTCCACGCTCCCTGATGTTGTGTCCTTCGACAAATTGGCATCCTCACTATCCTTTCCCTCTCCCTTGACTCCTGCGCGCCTGAGTGCTATATCTCTCCCCAAGTGCAAATGCTCCATACTAATCTCTAACATTCCTGCAATGTCAGTCACTGAGTTGATGATAGCTGTGAGTGAAGGATTAAGTGACAGTGTCTCTTTATCTTCACTGTCTTCTTCATTTCCTTCTCTGACTGGGAAGGCTCCAGTTAATGCTTATTTGAAATGAAATGGAGATACAAACAAACAAAGAACAAAGAACAATACAGCACAGGAACAGGCCCTTCGGCCCTCCAAGCCCGTGCCGCTCCCTGGTCCAAACTAGACCATTCTTTTGTATCCCTCCATTCCCACTCCGTTCATATGGCTATCTAGATAAGTCTTAAACATTCCCAGTGTGTCCGCCTCCACCACCTTACCTGGCAGCGCATTCCAGGCCCCCACCACCCTCTGTGTAAAATATGTCCTTCTGATATCTGTGTTAAACCTCCCCCCCTTCACCTTGAACCTATGACCCCTCGTGAACGTCACCACTGACCTGGGAAAAAGCTTCCCACCGTTCAGCCTATCTATGCCTTTCATAATTTTATACACCTCTATTAAGTCTCCCCTCATCCTCCGTCTTTCCAGTGAGAACAACCCCAGTTTACCCAATCTCTCCTCATAACTAAGCCCCTCCATACCAGGCAACATCCTGGTAAACCTCCTCTGTACTCTCTCCAAAGCCTTCACGTCCTTCTGGTAGTGTGGCGACCAGAACTGGACGCAGTATTCCAAATGCGGTCGAACCAACGTTCTATACATCTGCAACATCAGACCCCAACTTTTATATTCTATGCCCCGTCCTATAAAGGCAAGCATGCCATATGCCTTCTTCACCACCTTCTGCACCTGTGACGTCATCTTCAAGGATCTGTGGACTTGCACACCCAGGTCCCTCTGCGTATCTACACCCTTTATGGTTCTGCCATTTATCGTATAGCTCCTCCCTACATTATTTCTACCAAAATGCATCACTTCGCATTCATCAGGATTGAACTCCATCTGCCATTTCTTTGCCCAAATTTCCAGCCTATCTATATCCTTCTGTAGCTTCTGACAATGCTCCTCACTATCTGCAAGTCCTGCCAATTTTGTGTCATCCGCAAACTTACTGATCACCCCAGTTACACCTTCTTCCAGATCGTTTATATAAATCACAAACAGCAGAGGTCCCAATACAGAGCCCTGCGGAACACCACTAGTAAGAAGTTTAACAACACCAGGTTAAAGTCCAACAGGTTTATTTGGTAGCAAAAGCCACACCAGCTTTCGGAGCTCTAAGCCCCTTCTTCAGGTGAAGAAGGCCTAAATTTAAACATGCGGCAGAACCTTTTTTAATAACTCCAAGTACTGTCACAGCTGTATTCGATTGACAAAGTAAAGTACAAATAAGTTCAGTCACCCTTTAATTTGCACAGAGTGTTGTCCCAGCATAATTATTGAGTATTGAGACCAAGCTTACCAGTTCTCTCCAATATTAAAATAGGGTTGAGGTATAACTACTGCTGTTAGGGCAGATCTTGGGTGAATGTTTTGCTATACAGGTTAGAAGCCACAATGTGACCGCCTCCCCCTGCACAGTCTGGAGTTTTCTGGCTCCCCAGCCCCCTGGCGAAACCCCTCTCGAGAAAACTATAGATGATATATCGGCAGTCCATCAACAATTAAGAACAAAATCCCCTTCCTCCTATCTCAAAAGCTCCAGATGGCTGGAATGCTTCAAAGTCTGGGTCAATTTGAAATCAAGGTTGAGGCTATCCCAGCATTCTGAGTCCCCACCCTTGGCCACATTCATTCCACATCCATGGTCTTGTTTGGGGTGGATAAGATCAGGGCAGGTGAAACGTAAGCCCATTGAAATATCCCACCAACCTAAAAAGGACAACAATTTCAGGACCATCTTTCCCAGTTTTAACATTTCTAGTCTTACTTTTAAAACAAATCCCCAAAATGGTGGAGCAATTGATTTATTTAATATTGTAGAGGAAGCTAACGTCACTTTTCATTATTTATTTTTGGAATGTTGCTGTTGTGATCAAGAAGACATTTATTGACCATCCTTTGTCGCCATGTGATGGCTGCCGTGGACCTTCTTCTTGAAATGCGACTCTCATTGTGATGGTATCCCCACAGGATTTTTGGTAACAATTCCAGAATATTGACCAATCAACTATAAAGAAAATTCAGCTTATATAGCATGAGGGGAATTGAGGGGATTTTTTTTAATGCAAGGAGTTGTTATGACTTGGACTGCACTGTCTAAAATGTTGGTGGAAGCAGATTTATTAATAACATACAAAAGTAAATTGGCTGTATTTGAAAAGGAAATTTTGCAAGGCAACAGAGAAAGAATCTGGGAGAGGGACCAATTGGATAGCTCTATCGAAGAGCCAGTACAGGCATGATAGGCTGAATGGCCTTTCCCTGTACTATGTGATTGTACAATTACCTGATTCTCTATCCAAATCACATGGTGTGTGGCTTTAAGTAAAATTAGAGGTGATGGTGTTCCCATAAATTTTGGGATGGTTTAGCATGCTGATACTATGGGACATGAATACGATTTGCCACTTGTGAACCTATATCTTGTGTAAGTCCTGCTGTAAACTGCTCTACATGGTTTCATTATCAGGGAAGAGAAAGCTTCCCTGAGGAATTCTTGCAACAATATTTCAGGGCCATGCTGACTGACCTCCAACAGCCACAATCATCTACCTCTACATCAGCCATGCTCCATTCAAGTGAAGATTTTATCTGTGACTCCCTCTATCCACTGACGGTTTGGCCATGCTTATAGGTCAAATGCTGCTTTGATGTTGAGGACAGCTAACCATACCACTCCCCTGGCATTCAGCCCTCATGCCTGTATTTGGGTTGCAATTACGATTATTACAAGAGCAAGTAGTTCAGGCAGAGTCTAAACTGAACATCAGTGGGCATAATCTTAATGAATGAGTGTCACTTGCTGACGCAATTAATGACTCCTTCTATTAACACACTGATTGCCTGGGTGGAGGCTGTTAGAGTGGTAATTGGTCAGGTTAGATTTATTGTATTTTATTATGGATAGACCATACCTAATATCCACATGATTGGATAGGTACCAGTGTTAAATCTGCCCTGGAATACCATGGCAAAATCGTCTACTTCAGGTGCACAATTTTCCAGCACAGCAGCTGGAACTAAAGTTTGACAGGATTCATAATTTACATCATATTTACTCCAAATACTGTGCCTACACGTCCTACCACAAATTAGTTAATGCATTAACACAGATTCATAAAAGAGAGAGCAAAGCATTGGGATTTATTCCAAAGGAAAAAGCAAATGTGAGCCTTGAATCTGACCTTGGTTGGACCACAGTTGAAGAACTGTGAACAATTCTGCGCCGCAATTTGTGAAAAGGATATGAGAGGCATTGTCGACTGCAAAAACAGATACACAAGAAAGAGACAAGAACTGAGAGGATATATTTATCAGGAGACCAAACAGTTTAGAGCTCTTTTCTCTCAAAAAGAAAGACTAACAGTTGGCCTGATCGAGGTCTTTAATGTTATGAAAGAGTTCGGTATGTTAGACCTTGAAAAGGTGTTTTTACTCAGAGGGGAAATCAAAACTAGAGGACATCAATATAAGATAGTCACTAATAAATGAATAGGGAATTCAGGAAAATGTTTTTCCAGAGAATGGTTATACATTGAAAACTGTACATCAAAAGGATGGTTGAGGCAAATAGCATGAATGCAGGGGGAAGTTCGATAGTCAGGGAGAAAATAACAAAAGAATATGTTAATAGGATTGGATAAAGCTCGAAGGCTCATGTAGAACATAACTGCTGGCATGGGGGTAGGATTCCAGCACCACCCCCCTCCCCTCCCCAACCCCCGGCCTCAACCCACCATGGCATGGCGTGTTTGCTGGCGGCAGAGCTGGCTCACCATTGGCTGTCGGTGTCCCACTGATGTCTATGGCATTTTGCATGGCTGACCTGTGCCAGGGAATCCCTGCTAGAATTGCCTTCAGTGGGAATGGAAGATCCCACCGGCAGGAAGGGCCAGAAAATCCTGCCCTAGATGAACAGAATGGCCTATTTCTGTGCTGTTGGCTCTATGCAATTCTATGTTAATAGAACAAAGAACAAAGAACAGTACAGCACAGGAAACAGGCCCTTCGGCCCTCCAAGCCTGTGCCGCTCCTTGGTCCAACTAGACCAATCGTTTGTATCCCTCCATTCCCAGGCTGCTCATGTGACTATCCAGGTAAGTCTTAAACTATGTCAGCGTGCCTGCCTCCACCACCCTACTTGGCAGCGCATTCCAGGCCCCCACCACCCTCTGTGTAAAAAACATCCCTCTGATATCTGAGTTATACTTCGCCCCTCTCAGCTTGAGCCCGTGACCCCTCGTGATTGTCACCTCCGACCTGGGAAAAAGCTTCCCACTCTTCACCCTATCTATACCCTTCATAATCTTGTATACCTCTATTAGATCTCCCCTCATTCTCCGTCTTTCCAAGGAGAACAACCCCAGTCTACCCAATCTCTCCTCATAGCTAAGACCCTCCATACCAGGCAACATCCTGGTAAATCTTCTCTGCACTCTCTCCAATGCCTCCACGTCCTTCTGGTAGTGCGGCGACCAGAACTGGACGCAGTACTCCAAATGTGGCCTAACCAGCGTTCTATACAGCTGCATCATCAGACTCCAGCTTTTATACTCTATACCCCGACCTATAAAGGCAAGCATGCCATATGCCTTCTTCACCACCTTCTCCACCTGTGTTGCCACCTTCAAGGATTTGTGGACTTGCACACCTAGGTCCCTCTGTGTTTCTATACTCCTGATGACTCTGCCATTTATTGTATAACTCCTCCCTACATTATTTCTTCCAAAATGCATCACTTCGCATTTATCCGGATTAAATTCCATCTGCCACCTCTCCGCCCAATTTTCCAGCCTATCTATATCCTGCTGTATTGCCCGACAATGCTCTTCGCTATCCGCAATTCCAGCCATCTTCGTGTCATCCGCAAACTTGCTGATTACAGCAGTTACACCTTCTTCCAAATCATTTATATATATCACAAATAGCAGAGGTCCTAGTACAGAGCCCTGCGGAACACCACTGGTCACAGACCTCCAGCCGGAAAAAGACCCTTCGACCACTACCCTCTGTCTCCTATGGCCAAGCCAGTTCTCCACCCATCGAGCCACTTCTCCTTGTATCCCATGAGCCTTAACCTTCTTAACCAACCTGCCATGTGAAGAAACATGGAAGGAACTGTAACTTAGAATATTTGAAGTTCGTTAAAACAGAGAAGACCAAATGGCCTGTATTTTATAGTATAATAGATTTAACTCATGGATGTGTGAAAAAAGATCTGTTTTCCAAACAGACAGCTTAATATCTACTGTTGTTGACAGGGTTAGCCTAGCCTCAATAAAACCATCTCTGTGGCTGAATAGAAGTAATTATTTAAGCCACGCTTAATTGAATTCCTTGAACAAGAGAAAAACATGCCTGTGTGGAAAGTTAGATGTTGAAATACAAAGGGCAAGATTTTACCAAAACGCGGGCGTGAAATCGCGGTAAAGTTGGGCGTCGGGCCTTTAACGCGATCAGCACCCGAATCCGAGCAGATCGCGCCTTTACCGACACCCGATTCGGGCACGGGTCTGGCGCGTGCCGGAATCGGGCGGCCCGACGATTTAAATACATTTGCATGCATTTAAATCGACTTAATGAACCGCACGCCCAACCCTACCGCCAAATCCCACTTTACCGTCTTCAGGCCCGATTCGCATCCGCGCTGTAACCGACCTGCAAAATAAAAGTCTGAAGTCGCCGCTGCAGCCTCCGAAGAGCGGGGTCAGAGACTGCAACGGCTCTCTGACCCAGGTCAACCTCTGGTCGGGGCGGGAGGGGGGTGGGGGGGGGAGTGGGTGTGACGTCTCATCCTCTGGTCGGGGGGGTTCCGCTGCCTGTCTGCGGCCGATCCCTCCTGGCACCATCACTGGTACACTACCAGCCACAGCCATCTCCTCCCGCTCTCTCGCACCTGCAGGGAAGAGTAATCTGTGGCTGGTAGTGCACCAGTGATGTTGCCAGCAGGGATCGGCCACAGACAGGCAGCGGAACCCCCCCGCCTCCCCCCCCCCGACCAGAGGATGAGACGTCACCCCCCCTCTCCTCCCCCCCCCCCCCCCGCCAGGGGATGAGATGTCACACACCCTCTCCTCCTCCCACTCCCCTCCCGCCCTGACCAGAGGATGACCTGGGTCAGAGAGCCGTTGCAGCCTCTGACCCCGCTCTTCGGAGGCTGCAGCGGCGACTTCAGACTTTTATTTTGCAGGTCGCTTACAGCGCGGATGCGGAATGGACCAGAAAAAGGTAAAGTGGGATTTGGCGGTAGGGTTGGGCGCGCGGTTTATTAAGTCGATTTAAATGAATGCAAATGCATTTAAATCGTCGGGCCGCCCGATTCGTGCACGCGCCCCACCCGCGCCCGAATCGGGTGTCGGTAAAGCCGCGATCTGCTCGGATTCAGGTGCAGATCGCGTTAAAGGCCCGACGCCCAACTTTACTGCGATTTTGCGCCTGAAAATGGGCGCGAAGTTTTGGTAAAATCAGGCCCTTAGACTCAAAATGGTAAAATTCCCCCCAAATTGTCTAGAACCACAAAATGGAATACCTTTACAAAAACAGGTGCTCTCTGACTCTTTCAGGTGCGAAAGAGCCAAATAGTTTCATGAACTAAAATGCAGGTTTAGCATGAGTTTTGCATAAAATACCAGCTTAGTAAAGCAGTTGAAGCTTGCACTAGAAACGTGTGCCCAGCAGATCAATAAGGGACTGTTTGCTACTCAAGTTGACTACTCAAGCTCATTAAGGAGGCTATGCAGCATTTTGGAAGACAGCAGTTAGCCGGACATCTTCTGACATTAACTAGCTAATTGGGAGTAAACAAGTCATAGCAGAGGATTTTGAGCACTATTTATAAAGTAATATTAGCTTTC